>NW_026571070.1:3267415-3277415 GCF_026225935.1 Boleophthalmus pectinirostris
GTCTCGCTCTCAGTCCTGATCACCTGACAGTCTATGCAGGTGCACCTCCGGGCCTGTCCCCACACTCAGCACTGGTTTGGTTTAGACCCTGGTTTAGTCCTGGTTTATAGTCCTGGTTTCAGTCCTGGTTTAGTCCTGGTTTAGTCTGGTTAGTTAGGTTTGATTTAGTTCCTCCTGATTCAGTCCTGGGTTCAGTTCTGGTTCAGTCCCACCTGGTTTAGACCTGGTTTTAGTCCTGGTTTAGACCTGGTTAAGTCCTAGTTTAGTCCTGGTTTTAGTCCTGGTTTAGACCTGGTTAAGTCCTAGTTTAGTCCTGGTTTAGTCCTGTTTAGTCCTGGTTTAGTCCTGGTTTTAGTCCTGGTTTAGTCCTGGTTTAGACCTGGTTTAGTCCTGGTTTAGTCCTGGTTTAGACCTGGTTAGTCCTAGTTTAGTCCTGTTAGTTTTAGTCCTGGTTTAGACCTGGTTTAGTTTAGTCCTAGTCCTTTTAGTCCTGGTTTAGACCTGGTTTAAGTCCTGGTTTAGTCCTGGTTTAGTCCTGGTTTTCCTGGTTTAGTCCTGGTTTAGACCTGGTTTAGTCCTGGTTTAGACCTGGTTTAGTCCTGGTTTAGTCCTGGTTTAGACCTGGTTTAGTCCTGGTTTAGACCTGGTTTAGACCTGGTTTAGACCTGGTTTAGTCCTCTCGGTTTAGTCCTGGTTCAGTTCTGGTTTAAATCTGAATTTTTGACGCGGGTTAAAACCTGTGTATCTTCCCACATCTTTCCTGGTCTCTTTGAAACGGCGACTGGACGGGGCTGAAACGCCTTGACAGATTTGAGGGTCGGGGTCACGTTTTCCATTTTCCATCGTCTTCCTTCACTCGGGAAAACGATGTAGTGATCCATCATCCCGTGTCGGCGTCCGCGTCCTCTCCTCCGCTCGTCCCGTCTTTCGCTCTTTCGCTTTTGTTTTGGGGTGAAATGAGAAGATCGGCGTTTCAGATTAGCCCAGTGTCCGACGCCAATAAACACGCCAGAGTCCACGATCCCGGACGCGTTCAGTCTCCCGCTGTTTTCAGACTTGGTTATTTTTCCTCTGTGTGTGTGTGTGTGGAAACTAAAGCTGCACTGTGGAACTTTTCTGGTGGAGAATACGTCAGATGTTCGCCTCCAAAATAAAAAAAACAAAACAAAACTGGGACATTCCCGATTTTGTCAAACAGGGAGTTAAATTTTATTCCCGCTAAAGCAGGTCTGAATCAGGTTTGGACCAGAACTAAACCAGAACTAAACCAGGGCTAATCCAGGACTAAACCGAATGAAAACAGGTCTAGACCAGGACTAAACCAGGACTGAACCAGGTCTAAACCAGGTCTAAACCAGGACTAAACCAGACTAAACCAGGACTAAACCAGGACTCTAAACCAGGACTAAACCAGGACTAAACCAGGACTAAACCAGGACTGAAACCAGGACTAAACCAGGACTAAACCAGGACTAAACCAGGACTGAACCAGGACTAAACCAGGACTAAACCAGGACTAAACCAGGACTAAACCAGGACTAAAACCAGGACTAAACCAGGACTAAACCAGGACTAAACCAGGACTAAAACAGGTCTAAACTAGGAGGTCTAAACCAGGTCTAAACCAGGACTAAAACCAGGACTAAACCAGGACTAAACCAGGACTGAACCAGGACTAAACCAGGACTAAACCAGGACTAAACCAGGACTGAACCAGGACTAAACCAAGATGAAAAGAGGACTAAATTCAGGATTAAATCAGGACTAAACCAAGACTAAACCAGGTCTAAACCAGATCTGAACCAGGTCTAAGCCAGGTCTAAACTAGGATTAAACCAGGTCTAAACCAGGTCTAAAGCAGGTCTAAAACCAGGACTAAACCAGGACTGAACCAGGACTAAACCAGGACTGAATCAGACCTAAACCAAGATGAAAAGAGGACTAAATTCAGGATTAAATCAGGACTAAACCAGGTCTGAACCAGGTCTAAACAGGTCTAAACTAAGATTAAACCAGGTCTAAACCAGGTCTAAAGCAGACTAAACCAGGTCTAAACCAGGTCTAAGACAGGTCTAAACTAGGATTAAACCAGGTCTAAACCAGGACTAAACCAGGATGAAAATAGGTCAGTCTTCGGGAAAATATCTAATCTGAGGACCTGTTTACACGAGGTAAAAACATCAAAATATTTGATGGGAAGTGTCTTTCGTTTAGACGGTGACGGCGTTTTTGGGTCATAAAAACGCAAAAATCTGAACCCACCCTCCAGATTGGAAAAGTTAAACACGCTCCGCCGTAGCGTTTCCGTCTACACTGCCCAAGACGCAAAACTCTGGTAAAATCTGCTCAGGTCATGTACACGTTTACAGCACATACATACAGTACGCAGAAACAAGTACGCAGATTTCCTCCCGAAAAACGCTCGTCTAAACCCGGAATAAAAAGTGAAGACGCGACGAAACTTCTACGTCTTCTGCTCAGACCGTTATCATGTAAACGTAGACTCAAACGGAGGCTGCATGGGCCTTTGTGCTTCATTCGTTTCGTCATTTATCTGCGGAGAACGCCGTACATGACATGTCGGAATAACGATACTAAAACGTGTGGGAAAACCGGCATGTCCAGATAGAGGCATGTCCTCGCCTCAGACAGAGCAGTGCCGACATTTAGCAGCTGCAAAGTATTTAACTATATATGTGATAATTATGGGCCAACGGTTTCTTTGTTTTGTTTTGTTTTTTTGCCAATTTTGTAACCATAATCATTAAAATTCATTTATGATAATACGTTTTATTTTCCCACATCTGCCTCCTCTACCCCAGACACTAACCACCGTTGATTTTCTTATTATCATCCACCAAACGCTTCGCTTTATTCTCGCCTTAAAAGAAACGCCGGCTAACTGTTGGCTAGCGACGCGGATCCGGCGGCCCTTTCATATGTACGGTGGCGGCGCCGCGTGATCCGGTGTACGCGGCGTCATTAAAATGCAACGCGCCCCAATTATTTCCATCAACACGGAGACACCTTCAGAGTCCGCATTTACAAATATATACGAGTTCTGAAGGAAAACATTAAAGTCCCACTGTCCAACCTACGCTTAAACGCATCGCGACGCGGATCAGGCAGGCTAATACCCACGGAAATGTACAGAAAACATAGGGAAGAAATGAAAGGGCTTTTAGCGGTGAAAAGGTCTCAGGGTGATTATGAAAGCTCTGGTGTTGAAAAATGTGGGATTAAAAAAAACACACACACACAAATAAAATCGACACAATTTAAAGGCAGATCTGTGGAAAGGCGTCCCCACTCACAGCCAGAATGTATGTTTGAAATTTTAGCAATAAAACAAAACAAAAAAGCAATAATAAAAGTGAGACGAAGGCTACGTTCAGTCTGCAGCCTGAAGTGACCCAAATCTGGGATGTTCTGGATGTTGTGGATGTTGTGGATGTTCTGGATGTTCTGTCTCACAGCTCGTTTGGAGAGACCAGTGAGCAGAACATTACAGTATCTAACCTACTGGAGACAAACGCATGGATAAGTTTCTCCAAGTCTGATTTAGACAGTAAACCTTTGATTTTTGAGATGTTTTTAGATGGTAAAAGGCTGCAGATGTTATTGATTTGATGTGGCTGTTAAAGTTCAAGTCTGAGTCCATTATTACCCCGAGATTTCTTGCCTGATTTGAAGGTTTTAGAGAGAGAGACTGGAGGTGATGCTGACACTGTCTCTTTGTAGACAGAAGCACGGAAGAAGGAAAATGTCTTTGTCGTATTCCTAGCAAACCATAGACTCCAACAAGTTCAACAACACATCCAGACTCTTGGAGGTTTTCATCTTTTCTGCTGTGAATGGCCCAGGAGTTTCCACCAAGTCATTGTGGATTTCGCCCAAGTGAATATTTGTCCAGGTAGTTGGAGATTCTGACCAGAAATTTGGTTTGTTCCACCTTTTGTCGGGGTTGAAAAGGGTGATTTGTCGTCCGTCGATGCTTATGACCAATTTCTGGTCAAATGGTCTTGGGTCGTCTGCCGTTAGAGTGGATAAATAACCGGGATCAATACCCTTTACGTGCTTTCTCGCTCCGTCCGTCATGTTGAATTAGTGTTAATTCCCGGCAGGCAACGCGCGCTTTTGTCAACAATGAAACTCGCCCATACAAGCCCTGTGTGTGCGCTGACGTCATACGAGGAAAACAGCGAATAAACTCCAACACCGAAGCACACGGTGAATCGCCTTTAACTTCAACGAGGACTGTGGACAGAGACAGAAGTGTTGCAGCCTCGTCTCTTCCGCCTGTCCTCACTTTTCCTTCTGTCCTCACTTCTCCGCTCTGTTTTTACATCCATAAACTCTCGGAGGAGCGTATCGCAGCAGAACTCTGTCTCACATCTGTCTCACTGGAAAAGATATTTCTGCCGCTGGACTTATTTTCTCCGCTGAATCGTTCGCTCTGCTGCAACGTGTAAACAAACAGCGCCGCGCGATGACGTCTTCGGTCGCGGTTCGGTTCGGTTCTGCAGGTGAGAGCGCGGAACATAGAACCAACAGACACGAGCTTGAACATGACACGGTTCTAAAGTCCCAGTGTGAGTCGCTCTGACAGACAAGACCGACTAAATTGAGTTTTATTTTAACACAATCTGATCAGAAAGAACTGACTGAGCTGGAACTACAACAGATGAGCTGATCTGAGCTGTTAAACAAGTTCCTCTTTAAATCCATGTCGTATTTTTTTCTTGTTAATCTTTGCCTTGTGTAACTTCTGAATATTCCACCCTAGAGACGCACGCAGAACACCCCCGGAGTGACGTCGCTGCACCGAACTGCCTCCGCAAACCGGGCTCCTGTCACAGCACCGACGAGACGAGCCTTTCCTTCCTGCGGCGGCGGTGACGGACGCGGCCGACGTCACCGGGGCTCAAATGCCAAGCGTCCGTCACGGTGCGTCAGAGTGTAAACGCCGCTGTCAGACGCCCGGGATCCTGCGCTCTCGCCGCCCGCCCCCGAACGCCGCTTCCACCGCGACGACACGACATTTCACCCACGAAGGAGCTCGAATCAGCCCTCGAAACAAGAGGAAATGAAAGGAGACGGACGAGGCTTTATCCCTTTGAGAACATTTACTATTAGACTTGCTCTGAGATTCTCTGCGGCGCTTTTTTTAGTTTAGATTATTTGTTTATTTATCAGGACGCGGCACATGAAAACACTGACCTACACAGAGAGGTCGTGTGTTTGTGCAGGCTGTAGTAAAACTGCTCATTTCCACCTTCAGTCCCTGGACAGGCTCATGTCACAATAAAATACAGTTTATATGAATCCAATCATTCGTCCCTAAACACGGCCGTCGGTTCAAGTCAACGGGCGGAGCTCAAAGGGGCACGACTGAAGGAGGAGCCTTTATCAGCGAGGTACATCCGGTGACTCCTGACCAATCAGAGCGAAAGGAGTCAGAGAAGAGCCAGAGTGAAACGATTAAAAAGCACCTGCGTGAAGTTGGTCCCATCAAACACAAACCTACACAAAAACTGTCTGTAGACTCGGTCAAGTAGAAGTAAACAACAAGGCCAAAAATTCAAGTTAATTCATCTGATATAAAAATGTATTGAACAGATACATATGTTCTCTAGTTTATGAAACTGTTGACCTTTTGTCTGTACCATTTTTGTTTCTAAAGTTCCATATGTTTTAAACAGACCATGTATGAAACATGGAACAAAAATTATTTCCCAAATTTCAAAGACAAAATCATGTAAATAAATGGATGTATTTCATCATATCTTGTGTTATTCCATCTTTGAACTGTTGATGAAGGGACAGGATAAAAATGTTCTTGGAAGGACTGACATATTTTATAGAAATAGTTTCCTTTCATTTTGAAGTAATATTAAAGTATTCGGAAGAAAAAAGCCACAAATGATGTAAAATCCTGCACCTTCTACTTGTTTGTACAATTTTCCCTCCGTTACTTTTCCCTCCGTTACCATGAACTTTCTTAATAAAAAATCTCATGAGTCAAAAAGTAAGAGGTTTTTCAACCTAATCTTGTTCCATATGGTAGAAAACTATATGAAGCAAATATTCAAACCAGTTTGTTAAGGATATGTAAGTGAGAACCAAGAGTTATCACTGTTTGGATTTATTGACCAAAAAGTGCTGCATATTTCATTCCCTCCGTTACCGACATGAGTTTTTAAATTTTTTGTCAACAACTTGAAAGAATCTCACAGGTTTAACTTGACCCTGTTGGAGTGTAACTCTTTCCTACATTCTGATACTTTACTTATTTCAATAGTTCCTCTAGTTTCTGAATAAGAGACATTTGAATGTAAAAAATCTGCCCCTGTTTCCCTCTTTTAACACTTGACTGGACCCAGACGTCTATCGTCTGTGCTGCAAAAAGTTTTGTTTGTGCTGCTTTTGGAGATATTAATGATTCTTTTACAGGTCAAATTGGGGTCAGCCAGGAAACTTCAAAATGCTCTAAAACGACACAAAATTGAGTCAGTCGTTTGTGCTTCATTTGTGCTGCTAAAAGTTTAATTTGTGAGATTCTGGTTGAGTTTTATTTTTGGTCGATGACGTCGTCCAGCCTCTCAAAATGTTAAACAGCCTCAAACAGGCAGAAAATTATACAAAACATTTGTATTTCATTTGTGCTGTTTTGTGCTGTAACATTTGTGCAAATTTATTTCTACAATAATTATTATTTTTGAGGAGATTAAATGACGTCCGTCGTGTCTCAGTTGACGACAGCGACTTTAACAAAACTCCACTTTAAAAGTCTGTTTCCTTCTTCAGGAACTTGATTTAAATTCATATGTTATATAATAATACAGACTTTTCCACAGACTCAGATCATTTCTCCAATGTCGTCAGCTGAACAGAAATGACGTCATATAATTTCAGCAAAAATAATAATTAATAATTTTAGAAATATAGTCAAATGAAATGTGTCTCAGCACAAACCAAATACAAAAGTTTGGTGTAATTTTCTGTCTGTTTTGAGGCTGTTTAACATTTTGAGAAGCTGGACGACGTCATCAGCCCAAAATAAAACAGTTCACATCTTAAGAACCAGAATCACAAATGAAGCACAAACAATTGACTCACTTGTGTCGTTTTAGAGCATTTTGAAGTTTTCTGGAGGCTCCTGACTCCAGTTTGACCTGTAAAAGAATCATTAATATCTCCAAATCTAAAACAGCACAAATGAAACTTTGTGCAGCACAAACGACTGACACAGTTTTTGTGTAGGTTTGTGTTTGATGGGGTCAAATTCTTACAGGTTTAAAAAGCTGTTTTGAAGACAACTGAAGGATTTTGAGCTGATAAACAGTTTATGATCTGAAAATTGGTCAAAATCACCACAAAATCCACACTTTTTGAAAGCTGTAGGCGCCTTGTCTCCTGAACACGAGCGGTTTGTGATCACATTGAGCTGTACTGTGCTCTGTTTCAGGTCGGTCAGAACGGTGCCGGTTCCTGCACCAGTTCCACTGGGAACCACAGTGGAACTGAACCCATGACGCGACAGAGGGTGTGGATTTACCACCAACATAAAAAATAAATACAAACAACCAAAAAGACAAACAAAAACGGACGTCACAGGAGGAAAATAATCATCATGGAACACGTCATCAACACCAGCGAGTATTGTATTTATACAAGTTAATATTTATGTGTCGAGTTCTGCTACAACATGGATCTGCTGAGGACAAGACGACGACGACGACGACGACACAAAGATGTAAAATGATCAGGAGAACAGGGACACAACACAGGACACACGGACACAGGGACACAGGGACACACAGGGACACAGGGACACAGGGACACAGGGACACAGGGACACAGGGACACAGGGACACACGGACACAGGGACACAGGGACACAGGACACAGGGACACACGGACACAGGGACACAGGGACACACGGACACAGGGACACAGGGACACAGGGACACAGGGACACACGGACACAGGGACACACGGACACACGGACACAGGGACACGGACACAGGGACACGGGACACAGGGACACACACGGACACAGGGACACACAGGGACACAGGGACACACGGACACAGGGACACAGGGACACAGGGACACAACAGGGACACAGGGACACACGGGAACACACAGGACACAGGACACACGGACACAGGACACGGGACACAGGGACACACGGACACAGGGAACAGGGACACAGGGACACAGGGACACAGACACGGACACAGGGACACAGGGACAGGGACACAGGGACACACGGACACACGGACACACGGACACAGGGACACACGGACACAGGGACACAGGGACACAGGGACACAGGGACACAGGGACACACGGACACAGGGACACAGGGACACACGGACACACGGAACAGGGACACAGGGACACAGGGACACAGGGACAGGGACACACGGACACAGGACACAGGGACACAGGGACACAGGACACAGGACACAGGACACAGGACAACGGAACACAGGGACACACAGGGACACAGGGACACGGACACACACAGGGACACAGGGACACGGGCACAGGGACACAGACACACAGGGACACGGACACAGGACACAGGGACAGGGACACAGGGACACAGGGACACAGGGGACACACGGACACACGGGGACACAGGGACACAGGGACACAGGGACACAGGGACACAGGACACACAGGACACAGGGACACAGGGACACAGGGACACGGACACAGGACACAGGGAACACAGGGACACAGGGACACACGGACACAGGACACAGGGACACAGGGACACAGGGACACAGGGACACAGGGACACACGGACACAGGGACACACGGACACAGGGACACAGGGACACGGACACAGGGACACAGGGGACACAGGGACACAGGGGGACACAGGGACACACAACGGACACAGGGACACAGGGACAACAGGGACACAAGGACACACGGACACACGGACACACGGACACAGGGACACAGGGACACAGGGACACACGGACACAGGGACACACGGACACACGGACACAGGGACACAGGGACACAGGGACACAGGGACACACGGACACAGGGACACAGGACACACGGACACAGGGACACAGGGACACAGGGACACAGGGACACACGGACACAGGGACACAGGGACACACGGACACAGGGACACAGGGACACAGGGACACACGGACACAGGGACACAGGGACACACGGACACACGGACACAGACACAGGACACAGGGACACACGGACACAGGACACAGGGACACAGGGAACAGGACACGGACACAGGGACACAGGGACACGGACGGACACAGGGACACAGGGACACGGGACACAGGACACACGGACACAGGGACACAGGGACACAGGGACACACGGACACACGGACACAGGGACACACGGACACAGGGACACACGGAACACAGGAACAGGACACAGGGACACAGGGACACACAACACGGACACGGGACACAGGACACAGGGACACAGGGACACAGGGACACAGGGACACAGGGACACAGGGACACACGGACACAGGGACACACGGACACACGGACACAGGGACACAGGGACACAGGGACACAGGGACACACGGACACACGGACACAGGGACACAGGGACACAGGGACACACGGACACACGGACACAGGGACACAGGGACACACGGACACAGGGACACAGGGACACAGGGACACACACGGACACAGGGACACACGGACACAGGACACACGGACACAGGGACACACAGGGACACACGGACACAGACACAGGACAGGACACACGGACACGGACACACGGACACAGGGACACAGGGACACAGGGACACACGGACACAGGGACACAGGGACACAGGGACACACGGACACACGGACACACGGACACAGGGACACACGGACACAGGGACACACACAGGGACACAGGGACACAGGGACACAGGGACACACGGACACACGGACACAGGGACACAGGGACACAGGGACACACGGACACACGGACACAGGGAC
>NW_026571070.1:3282415-3294915 GCF_026225935.1 Boleophthalmus pectinirostris
TTTAGTCCTGGTTTAGTCCTGGTTTAGTCCTGGTTCAGTCCTGATATTTGGCACAAAAGTCCAGCATCACAGTTTAAACCAGGGAATTAAGAAATGTATAATTCTCCATTTTGTTTTTTGTTTTTTGTTTTTTTTGGAGACAAATAAAGAAGTTTTTGTTTTTTTCGTTTTCTTATTTTTGGTTTTATTCTGAAAAACAAACGGATTTAGGAAGACGGAACTTATTTTTTGCTTTTTAACAACAGGTACAACAAACTCGTCCCTTCTGAATCCAGGTTTAACGATAAAAAATAAAATAAAAAAAGAAATAGAAATGGAACGGCAAAAATCCAAAGCGGAGCAAACGAAAAGAACAAAAGGATGTGAGGGAGGAGAGGAGCCGGTGATGGAGAGAATGAGAACAGAACGAGTGGGAAGGACGTCTGTAGGACACAGCCAGAGCCCATTTCAACTGTGACGGTCCAGGACGCTTTATTTTATTTTTTTTAGTCCACTTTAAGTCCTGGTCTGAGCCCGGTCCTGGACTCCACGCGGTCTACATGCAAAAATACATCTTCAGGGAAACGCCAGATGCCCTCCCAGAACGTTCGGAAAAGACAATTAGACGATTTAAGTAAATAAATTTGTGAAAAAGAAAAAAAAGTTTGTGCTTAAAGTTTAAATAATCAACTTGTTTTGTGGCTGTTTTGTGTTCTGTTCCTCGTACTTTTTGGTCAATTTTAGTGCAAATTAGGTAAATTACAGCTTTAAATACCAGTAAAAAAAGTGGACGCTGCAGTTTCAAGTACTACATGACATCACACAGCACTGCCCTGAACAACAGTCGCTTCTCTCTCTCTGTAACTGCTGCCGTGAGATTCGTCGTTTTGGTCTTAAATGTTCGTATTAACCCGCGACACATGATCCTGGTGTTTTTATTTTGCCATTTTATCCTGATATAAATTTCTGTTCTTAATCCTAATATTGAACTCGTCACCGAATTTGCTTCTGTAACTTGCCTGCCTCGATGAGCTTCATTTGGCTGGAGGTGAACGCTGTGGGTGACGTCACACTCGCTCAGTCCACTTCTTTACACGGTCTATGGGCTTAAAAAATATTAAAATAACGCTTAAAAAAATATATATATATATTATTATTATTATTATTATTTACTTATTTATTTATTATTATTATTATTATTATTATTATTTTATTTATTTATTTATTTTTTTATTTTTTTATTATTGTTTTTTTTTTGTATGTGTGCTTAGTTCAGTCTGTCTTATTGTGGATGTGCTGGTATCCAATCCCTTAAATTTGACAAATTATAAAAAAAAATATAAACCGAGTAGTAATTTACATATAAAAACAACCAGGTGGTATTTACATTTATTTATTTATTTATTTATTTTTAAGATTTTAAGTTCAAATAAAAGTTGGCTGTGTCCAACTCAAATTTACAGAGGCCAGAATTAAAAACTGAAACTATGTCGTGGGCCAAACTAAATATTTATAAAAAAATTTCTACAAGATCTGCATGTTTTCTCTTCTTTCGACATATGTAATGTTAAACCTTTTCTTATTAAATTAAATGTTTAATAATAGTTTTGCTTAAACAAGCAGAATATAAAATAATAACAACATTTTAAATAAATAATGTTTCTATAGGTGAGGGTGGGAACCTCTGGTCATGAGCTCTGGGTCATGACTGAAAGGACGAGATCACCGATTCAAGCGGCACAACTGAGTTTCCTCCGCAGGGTCTGGACGCTCCCTTAGAGACAGAGTGAGGAGCTCGGAGTAGAGCCGCTGCTCCTCCACGTGGAGAGGAGCAGTTGAGGCTCGGGCGTCTGTTCTGATGCCTCCTGGACGTTTCCCTCAGGAGGTGTTCATGTTCCACCAGGAGGAGGCCCCGGGGAAGACCCAGGACACACTGGAGGGACTATGTCTCTGGACTGGCCTGGGAACAACTCGGGGTCCCTCTGGAGGAGCTGGAGGAAGTGTCTGGGGTGAAGGAAGTCTGGGAGTCCCTACTTAGACCGGGCCCCGGATAAGTGAAAGAAACTGGATGGATGAATGTTCTCTACAGTCCGTCTGTGTGCGGCGGCAGATCTAACACAGATGATCTGATATGATCTCACGGGCCAAATATAATTATATCATGGGCCAAATTTGGCCCCCGGGCCTGAGTTTGACATGTCTGCTTTAAACAATGATACGAATAATTGGCACTGAAGAAAGCGTAATTGTACATTTTTATTTTGTGATTTGTAATTCTTGACGTCGTAACTTTTCAGTTCATATTCTGATGGATAAAATACACACAGCACATTTTCTTTACGACTGGACTCATTTGAAAGTTTATGAATATTTATTTTACGCTCATCTACAGACAAATATGCACAGATTTCCCAAATATGCACACGAATATTTATGAAAACATTCTTACAGCCAAAATTGGGCAAATTCTTCCGTAGTGCATAAAATCCAGGGCAATGTGAAGGTATGAAAAAGAAAATAAATTTGTTGCGCATAAATGTGATGATCTCTGTTTGCAACTGATGAATAATTGTGACTGAAATTAAATGCACTGATTTAAAAAGTTTTATCGGTGTTGATGTTTTGTCTGGAAAAGGGAAAAGACGGCAGAGAACAGAAGACGATTTTTCTTTCTGTCGTCTTCACTCTTTTCTTGTATGTTTGATGTTCTTTTTTTTACACTTTATGAATGAAATAAATAAAAATAAATAAATAAAATCAGTGTTAAATGGCAGCCTGTCGTACCTTTGGTGAATCTGGGGGGGTTGTCGTTGACGTCGGACAGGGTGATGCTGACGGTCGTGGTCCCGGACAGACCCCCCATCTGTCCCGCCATGTCCTTGGCCTGGATCACCACCTGGTACTGCTCCCTCACCTCGCGGTCCATCGCCGGGAGAGCCGTCTTTATCAAACCTGCCGCAACGCACACAGACCACGTCAGGTTACGAAAGGCGACACAGACGCACGTCAGGTTACGAAAGGCGACAGAGACGACGTCAGGTTACGAAAGGCGACACAGACGACGTCAGGTTACGAAAGGCGACAGAGACGACGTCAGGTTACGAAAGGCGACAGAGACGACGTCAGGTTACGAAAGGCGACACAGACGACGTCAGGTTACGAAAGGCGACAGAGACGACGTCAGGTTACGAAAGGCGACACAGACGACGTCAGGTTACGAAAGGCGACACAGACGACGTCAGGTTACGAAAGGCGACACAGACGACGTCAGGTTACGAAAGGCGACAGAGACGACGTCAGGTTACTAAAGGCGCACTCTGGAACTTTCCGCAGTGTGACAGTAAACAGCTCT
Source organism: Boleophthalmus pectinirostris (assembly GCF_026225935.1). Taxonomy (NCBI): domain Eukaryota; kingdom Metazoa; phylum Chordata; class Actinopteri; order Gobiiformes; family Gobiidae; genus Boleophthalmus; species Boleophthalmus pectinirostris. The sequence goes on from NW_026571070.1 coordinate 3,285,747, forward strand.
ACTTCTCGTTTATTCAGTCACAGGTGGTTTTAAAGCTCAAAAATACCTCGAAAAATAAACGTTCTGAAGAGAAGAAGAGGAGTTTTTTCAGTTATTTTAAAGACGCTGGACCTGATTTTTATCGTCTGAAAAAAACGTGAAAAATCAGAACTAGTTTCTTTTAGACGGTTTGCACTGGTCCAAAGTTTTTCCACATTTATCTGATGTGTTCAGAGCCTGAGTCCTAAAGGTGCATTCTGTAACTTTTCTAGTCACGGATGAAAATAGGACTAAACCAGGACTAAACCAGGACTAAAACCACAACTAAAACTAGGTCTAAACCAGGTCTAAAATCGGGTCTAAAATCAGGACTAAAACCAGTTCTAAACCAGGACTAAGCCAGGACTAAACCAGGACTAAACTAGGTCTAAACCAGGACTAAAATAAAGACTAAAATCAGGACCAAACCAGGACTAAAGCAGGAGTAAAACCAGAACTAAAACTAGGTCTAAACTAGTTCTAAACCAGGTCTAAAATCAGGTCTAGACCAGGTCTAAACCAGGACTAAACCAGGTCTAAACCAGAACTAAGCCAGGACTAAACCAGGACTAAACCTTGACAAAAAACAGAACTAAAACTAGGTCTAAACCAGGTCTAAAATTGGGACTAAAATCAGGACTAAAACCAGGTCTAGACCAGGTCTAAACCAGGACTAAACTAGGTCTAAACCAGTTCTAAACCAGGACTAAACCAGGACTAAAACCAGAACTAAAACCAGAACTAAAACTAGGTCTAAACCAGTTCTAAACCAGGTCTAAAATCAGGACTAAAACCAGGTCTAAACCAGGACTAAACCAGGACTAAAACCGGAACTAAACTAGGTCTAAACCAGGACTAAAATAAGGACTAAAATTAGGACTAAACCAGGACTGGTCAGGTTTGGTCTCCGTGAAGATAAAAAGGTTTAATGCCATAGTGTGGAACATTTCAGTCCCAACAATAACCTCCGCCAGAAAAGTTACACAGTGCAGCTTTAAGAGTTTTCGGTTTGATTTGGTTCATGATTTTACTCAGACTCAGAAAATTAAATGAAGATGCTGTAAATTATTTTTCTGGTTTAATCCTAGTTTAGTCTAATCCTGGTTTAGTCCTGGTTTAGTCCTGGTTTAGTCCTGGTTTAATCCTGGTTTAGTCCTGGTTTAGTCCTGGTTTAATCCTGGTTTAGTCCTGGTTTAGTCCTAATTCAGTACTAGTTCAGTCCTTGGGTTCAGCTTTGTTTCAGCTCTGGTTTAGTCCTTGTTTAGTTCTGGTTGAGTCCTGGTTCAGGTTGGATTTTTGGCCCAGTTCAGTCCTGGTTCAGTCCTGGTTCAGTCCTGGTTTAGTCCTGGTTTAATCCTTGGTTGAGTCCTCGTTTAGTCCTAGTTCAGTCCTGGTTCAGTTCTGGTTTAATCCTGGTTCAGTCCTTGGTTAGTCCTGGTTTGGTCCTATTTTGAGCCTAGTTTATTCGTTGTTCAGTCCTGGTTAGTTCTGATTCAGTCCTGGTTTAGCCCTGGTTTAGTCCTAGTTCAGCTCTGGTTTAAGTTGGATTTTTGGCACAGTTCAGTCCTGGTTCAGTCCTGGTCCAGTCCTGGTTTGGTCCTTGGGTTCAGCTCTGTTTTAGTCCTGATTGAGTCCTGGATCAGGTTGGATTTTGGCCGAGTTCAGTCCTGGTTCAGTCCTGGTTTAATCCTGGTTTAATCCTGGTTTAGTCCTTGTTTAGTCTAGTCCTGATTCAGTTCTGGTTCTGTCCTCGGTTCAGTCCTGGTTTAATCCTGGTTCAGTCCTGGTTTAGTCCTGGTTTAGTCCTGGTTTAGTCCTGGTTTAGTCCTGGTTTAGTCCTGGTTTAGTCCTGGTTTAGTCCTTGTTCTGTCTGGATTCTTTCAGCACTTTCAGATGAGCCTCTAACATGGTTGATCCCAGATGTGCGTGGACCAGGTCTGGACCAGGTCTATATCTGGATTTGTCCTCCTCTGCCCTGTCTGCCCCTGTCTGCTCCTGTCTGCTCCTGTCTGCCCCTGTCTGCTCCTGTCTGCTCCTGTCTGCCCCTGTCTGCTCCTGTCTGCTCCTGTCTGCTGCCCCTGTCTGCCCTGTCTGCTCCTGTCTGCCCTGTCTGCTGCCCTGTCTGCTCCTGTCTGCTCCTGTCTGCTCCTGTCTGCCCCTGTCTGCCCCTGTCTGCCCCTGTCTGCTCCTGTCTGCTCTGTCTGCTCCTGTCTGCCCCTGTCTGCTCCTGTCTGCTCCTGTCTGCTCCTGTCTGCTCCTGTCTGCTCCTGTCTGCTCCTGTCTGCCCTGTCCTGCTCCTGTCTGCCCTGTCTGCCCCTGTCTGCCCTGTCTGCTCCTGTCTGCCCTGTCTGCCTGTCTGCTTCCTGTCTGCTCCTGTCTGCCCCTGTCTGCTCCTGTCTGCTCCTGTCTGCTCCTGTCTGCCCCTGTCTGCTCCTGTCTGCTCCTGTCTGCTCCTGTCTGCTCCTGTCTGCTCCTGTCTGCTCCTGTCTGCTCCTGTCTGCCCCTGTCTGCTCCTGTCTGCTCCTGTCTCCTGCTGCTCCTGTCTGCCCCTGTCTGCTCCTGTCTGCCCTGCTCCTGTCTGCCCCTGTCTGCTCCTGTCTGCACTGAGAAACACAAATGGAAGTGTCTTATTCTTGATTCACACCGGCTCAAGTCACAGGTCACGTCTCTGGAGAGGCGAGCCACACATTTTAATGAATGAATTACTCAAGTCTGACTCATGGTTAATTCAGTAAAGAAAAGCTGCACTATGTAACTTGTTCTCACATTTTTATTTATATTGATTGATTTATTTTTTACTGCAGTCCTCTTTATTTATTTATTTATTTATTTTTTACCATGGTCCTCAGGTTTTTTTTTTTTTTTTTACCATGGTCGTCACTTTTTAAATTATTATTATTATTATTATTATTATTATTATTATTATTATTATTATTATTTATTTATTTATTTATTTTTTTACTGTGGTCCTCACTTTTTATTTATTTATTTTATTTTTTTTTTACTTTTGTCCTGGTACTTCTTTTTTTTTTTTTCTTCTTTTTTTTTTTTTTTTTTACCAAAGTCCTTACTTTTATTATTATTATTATTATTATTATTATTATTATTATTATTATTATTATTATTATTATTTTGTTTAATTAATTAATTTATTTATTTATTAGATTTTTTTTACCAGGGCTCTCGCTTTATATTTCTTTCTTTTTTTAAAATTTTTTTTATCACAGCCGTTATTTATTTTTTATTTTTTATTTTTTTTACTAAGGTCCTCACTTTAAAAAAAAATATTATTATTATTTTTACCTTGCTCCTCATTTTTTTTTTTTTTTTTTATTTTTTTATTTAGACCTGGTTTAGTCGTCATTCAGATCTAGTTCAGACCTAATTTAGTCCTGGTTTAGTTCTGGTTTAGTCCTGGTTTAGACCTGGTTTAGTCCTGGTTTCGACTTGATTTAGTCCTGGTTTAGACCTGGTTTAGACCTGGTTTAGTCCTGGTTTAGTCCTGGTTTAGACCTGGTTCAGACCTGGTTTAGGACTTGTCACTGTAAAGAATCATCTGCACGTGTTTCCTTGCGCCCCCTGCTGGAGCTCTAATCTAACAACAGTAATTGCGTTGGGCGGCCGCGCGTGTATTTTGAGTATTTTGAGTATTTTTTTATTTTTATTTTTAGACGAGCTGCAGGTGTGGAGCCCCGGCGGTCATGATGTACGCAGCAGATCTGACAGGGGCGCACCTGTCAGCCGCCTCACCCGCCTCACAGCTGCACGAGTGACTCACACGTGTCACGCCCACCGCAGTTAAACGTGTCCAAGTCCAGAGTCCAAGTCCAGAGTCCAGAGAAGAATTAACAGAAAAACACACACGTCAACATGTTAGTAGGGATCATTATACCTGAGATTTAGACGAAAGAGGAAAGAACAAAATTTAATCTAGTTTTTGTTGTTTCCTTCTTATTTTTTCACTACAATTTGTGTTTGGAGAGATTCATGTGTGTTTGAGTCATTTTAATCTCCTGTTTTTAGACCTGGTTTAGTCCTGATTTAGACCTGGTTTAGACCTCATTTAGAGCTGGTTTAGACTTAATTTAGACCTGATTTAGTCCTGGTTTAGTCCTAGTTTAGATCTGGTTTAGTCCTGATGTAGACCTGGTTTAGACTTCGTTTGGACATAGTTTAGTCCTGGTGTAGTCTTGGTTTAGACCTGATTTAGACCTTTTTTAGACCTAGTTTAGACCTGATTTAGTCCCGGTTTAGACTTGGCTTAGACCTGGTTTAGTCCTGGTTTAGACCTGATTTGGACCTCATTTAGACCTGGTTTAATCCTAGTTTAGACCTTTTTTAGACCTAGTTTAAGTCCTGATTTTAGACCTAGTTTAGTCCTGGTATAGTCCTGGTTTAGTCCTGATTTGGTCCTGATGTAATCCTGATGTAGACCTGATTTAGACCTGGTTTAGATCTGGTTTAATGCTGATTTTAGACCTAGTTTAGTCCTGGTTTAGTCCTGATTTGGTCCTGATGTAATCCTGATGTAGACCTGATTTAGACCTGGTTTAGTCCTGGTTTAATGCTGATTTTAGTCTTGGTTTAGTCCCAGTTTAGTCCTTGGACGGCACAGTTTGGAGTAAAAGTTTGAGGTCTGAAAACTTCTCAGAAAAATAAACTTGTATGAAAACGTTTTTTAAAACCTAAAAAATAAACTAAAATCAAAGCTTTTTTCTTGTTTTATTTTTTTTCATGTCGGTTTTACTTTTTGGTGTAAAAGTGCCAAAAGCGTCTCTATAATCTGACGCATTATTTATTTTATTCCGAATTAAATTTTAACGCGGTAAATATCTCCACACTTCTGTTTCCGCGGCGACAGAGACACGTCACAGCGAAGTGCCGTTTCCCGCGAATAAAAAATGAGATTCTCACGTCGGGTTCGTGTTCAAATGTGAGAAAAAGCTTTTGAAATGACTCTTTTATGACGCCGTAAATAAAGGAACCCAGAGGTGTCGCGCAGGTTTTCAAACGCACGAGGAAGAGAACGGAAGGATTAAGTAAAAAAAAAGAAAAGAAAAGAAGAGAAGAGGAGCATTTTCAGTTTTATTAAAGACGCTGGACCTGATTTTTATCGTCTGAAAAACGTGAAAAACAGAACTTGTGGTCCAAAGTTTTTCCTCATTTATCTCACGTGTTCATGAGTCCTAAAGATGAAAACAGGACTAAACCAGGACTAAATCAGGTTTGAATCAGGTCTGAAACTGATCTGAATCAAGCCTAAACCAGATCTAAACCAGGTCTAGACCAGGACTAAACTCAGGACTAAAACTGGGTCAAAAATCAGGACTAAAACCAGGACTAAACTAAGTCTAAACCAGGTTTAAACCAGAACTAAACCAGGTCAAAATCAGGACTAAACCAGGTCAAACCAGGACTAAACCAGGACTAAACCACATTTAAACCAGGTCTAAACCAGGACTAAACCAACTAAATCAGGACTAAACCAGGTCTAAAACCAGGTAAAACTAAAAACAGGACTAAACCAGGACTAACCTAAGACTAAATCAAGACTAAACCATTAAACCAGACTAAACCAGGTCTAAAATAAACCAGGACTAAACCAGGACTAAACCAGGACTAAACCAGGACTAAACCAGGTCTGAACCAGGTCTAAAGCAGGACTAAATCAAGACTAAAACCAACTTTAATCCAAGTCTAAACCAGGTCTAAAATCAGGACTAAAACCTGGATTAAACCAGGACTAAACCAGAACTAAATCAGGTCAAAAATCAGGACTAAAACCAACTTTAAACCAAGTCTAAACCAGGTCTAAACCAGGACTAAAATAAGGACTAAAACCAGGACTAAATCTAGGACTAAACCAGGAGTAAATCAAGATGAAAACCAGGTCTAAAACAGGACTTAACCAGAACTACACCAGAACTAATATCAGGACTAAAACCAAATCTAAACCAGGACGAAACCGGGACTAAAACCAGAACTAAAACCAGAACTAAAACAGGATGAAAATCAGGGCTAAACCAGGACTAAACCAGCTAAACCAGGACTAACATCACGTCAGAATCAAACGTTTTACGGAGAAAAACTTTGGCACCTAAATGCACTTAATGTCACACTGTGGAACATTCCAGACAGAACAACAGCGTCTCCATGGAAACGAGCAGGCGACAGATCCCTAAATGAAAACCTGAGTGAGTGTCTGACCTGTATCCGGGTCGACAGAGAAGTACGGCTGCCCCTCCAGGATGCTGTACACCACTTTGGCGCTGTTCCCGTAGGTGGCGTCGTCCGCGTCCGTCGCCGTCACCTGGATCACCGACGTACCTGCAGAAGAAGAAGAACACAGGTCACATGACGTCATTCACCTGAGGGCGAGGCTGGAGGTTCAAGTCCCGCTTTAACTACGAGCAAAACACTTCGACAATCACAGAGACGAGTTTTCAGAAAAGTAAAGTCGACCGGTTAGAAAAAAAACTCACTTTCAGGAGTCCAGTAAAAATCTGAAATATTTGGTGGTTTTTTTACGCAAAATGATGCAGAATCCTGTTATTAACATGTAATTAACATGGAATTATCCGTGTTATTATCATGTTATTAATGTTTATAATCACCTACAGAACATTAATTATAAACTATAACATCTGAACCAGGACTAAAACAGGACTAAACCAAACCTGAACCAGGAACCAGGACTGAACCAGGGAACCAGGACTAAACCAGGACTCTGAACCAGGACTACTGAACCAGGACTGAACCAGGACTGAACCAGGACTGAACCAGGACTAAACCAGGACCTGAACCAGGACTGAACCAGGACTAAACCAGGACTGAACCAGGAACCAGGACTGAACCAGGACTGAACCAGGACTGAACCAGGACTAAACCAAGTCTAAAATAGGACTGAACCAGGACCAATCCAGGTCTAAACCAGGACTAAACCAGGACTGAACCAGGTCTAAACTAGGACTAAATTCAGGACTAAAACCAGAACTAAAAACAGGACTAAACCAGAATCGATCCACTTCCCAAAACCCTCACGTGTTTTTTTTTTTTCTCTTTTTCTTTTCCCTAAACTTAGATTTAATCGCGTTGAGTCGTTGATCTGTTTTTTTTTTTCCGTCTTTGTCTCAAATGTTGAATCTAAAAACAGCTTCTTCTTCTTCTTCTTCTTCTTCTTCTTCTTCTTCTTGTTCTGTCTTCGTCGGCGTCGGCGTCTGTCCCTGAGTTTTCCCCGGAGCGTCTCTGGTCCGTGCTCTTTCTCTCTCGTCCGTCATCGATCCCGCGGCCGGTCGATTCTCACTAATGTATTTTTCTAAGTATATCTGCTGTTAGCGTACGAGCGGCACCGCGACGGCCTCCCTCGCTAACCCCGCCGTCCTGTCAGCGTCCGCCGGGCTAAAAGTCACGCAGACCGAAACCACAAACGACGAGGTCTGGTTTCAGCCCGGACTGTTTCTGTTTCTGTTTGTGTTTGTGTTTTGTTTCTGTTTGTGTTTTTGTTTGTGTTTCTGTTTGTGTTTTTCTGTTTTTGTTTTTGTTTTTGTTTGTTTTTGTTTTTTTTGTTTTGTGTTTTGTTTGTGTTTTTTGTGTTTTGTGTTTGTTTTTTTGTGTTTTTTTGTGGTTTTTTTTTGTTTTTGTTTGTGTTTCTTTGTTTGTGTTTTTGTTTGTGTTTTTGTTTTTGTGTTTTTTGTTGTTCTGTTTTGTTTTGTTTTTGTTGTTTTGTTTGTGTTTTTGTTTGTGTTTTTTGTTTTTTTTGTTTTGTTTTGTGTTTTTTATTTGTGTTTTTGTTCATTTGTGTTTTTTTTGTTTTTATTTTTTGTTTTTTGTTTGTGTTTTGTGTTTTTGTTTGTTTGTGTTTTGTGTTTTTATTTTGTGTTTTGTGTTATTTGTGTGTTTTTTGTTTTGTTTTTTGTTTTATTTGTGTTTTTTTGTTTTTGTTTTTTGTTTGTGTTTTGTTTGTGTTTTTGTTGTTTTGTTGTTTTTGTTTTTATTTTGTTTCATTTTGTTTTGTTTTTGTTTTTGTTTGTTTTCGTTTGTGTGTTTCAGTTTTGTTTGTGTTTTTTGTTTGTTTTTATTTTTTTTGTGTTTTTGTTTTTATGTTTTTGTGTTTTGTTTTTTTGTTTTGTGTTTTGTTTTTTGTTTTTGTTCATTTGTGTTTTTGTTTTTGTTTCTGTTTTTGTTCGTGTTTCTGCTTCTGTTTCTATTTGTGTTTTTGTTTTTGAGCGCGGTTAGCAGATGTTAGCACGTGTTAGCTGGCGGGCGGCGGCGGCGGTGGGGGGCGGGGCCTGACGGGGCCTGGCGGGTCCTGGCGTCGCCTCATTAGCCTCTGGAGCGGCTTAATTGAGTAGAAATATTTAATGACAAACTGGTTTAAATATAGACGTGAAAAAACAATGAGACCAGAGATTTGGTACCAAGAAAACAGACGAGAAAAAAACGACAACGACAAAGACGACGACGACGACGCTACTTCAGCATTGATATTTTAGATTTTATAGTTTAAAGTCTCACTCGTTTTACACCCTCTTCTTTTCTTTCTCTACACCTCCTCCAACTCTTCTCCTTTGTCTCTCTCTTTCTTTTCTGGCTCTCTATCTTCTCTCTCTCTCTATTCTTTCTCTTCTTTGTTTCTCTTCATTCTCTCTCTCTCCTTTTTTTTTCTCTTTCTCTCTTCTTTCCTTCTCCCCCCTCTACATCTTCTCCTTTGTCTCTCTCTCTCATTGGTCTCTCTCATTTCTCTCTCTCTTACTTTTGTCTCTCTCTCTCTCCTTTGCCTGTCTCTCTTTTCTCTCTCTCTTCTTTCTCTCGCTTTTATCTCTCTCTCTCTCTCCTTTGTCTCTTTCTTTTGTCTATCACTCTGGTTCTCTTCTTTGTCACTCTCTCTCCTCTGTCTCTCTGTCCTTTCTCTTTCTCTCTCCATTGTTTCTCTCTTTCTCTCTTCCCTCTCTCTTTTGTCTCTCTCCTTCTCTTCTTTGTCTCTCTCCTCTCCTGTCTCTTTTGTCTCTCTTTCTCTCTCTCCTTTGTCTCTCTCTCCTCTCTTTTCTCTCTCTCTCTCCTTTCTCTTTCTTTTGCCTATCTCTCTCTTTTGTCTCTCTCTCTTTTCTCTCTTCTCTCTCTCTCTCTTTTTGTCATATTTGTCTCTCTCTCT
>NW_026571070.1:3299915-3302415 GCF_026225935.1 Boleophthalmus pectinirostris
GGACTGAGACCAGACTGACCAGACCGGACCAGACTGAGACTGAACCAAGACCAGACAGACCAGACCAGACCAGACTGAGACCAGACAGCCAGAGACTGAGACGGACTGAGACCGAGACTGGACCTGAGACCAGGACTGAGAGACCAGGACTAAAAGTTTAGACTGGTTTAGTCGGGGTTAGTCCCGTAATAGACGGGTTGTCCTGGTTTGTTAAAACGGTTTAGTCCTGGTTTAGTCCTTGGTTTTAGTCCTGGTTTAGTCCAGTTTTTTCCTGGTTTTAGTCCTGGTTTCGTCCTGGTTTAATCCTGGTTTTAGTCTCCTTTTTCCCCGGTTTAGTCCTGGTTTTAGTCTGGTTCCTAGTCTGGTTTAGTCCTGGTTTAGTCCTGGTTTAATCCTGGTTTAATCCTGGTTTAATCTGGTTTTAGTCCTGGTTTAGTCCTGTTTAGGGTTTAAGTCCTGGTTTAGTCCTGGTTTTAGTCCTGGTTTAGTCCTGGTTTAGTCCTGAGTTTAGTCCTTTTAGTCTGGTTTAGTCCTGGGGTTTAGTCCTGGTTTAGTCCTGGTTTAGTCCGTTATCCTTTTTTTTTTTTTTCTATTTTTCACTTAAACACAAAACCGAAAACTGAAAAAACCCAAATCATGATCCGTTTTTTTCATTTTCTTATTTTCGGTTTTATTTTGAAAAACACACGCATGATTCCATTTCCGCACTAGACACGCACGTAGCCCGCCCCCCCGCCGGCGTCTCACCGATCTCGCTCATCTCGGGCACCCGGGCGTAGTAGGGGTTTTTGGTGAAGCGCGGCTCGTTGTCGTTGATGTCGTGGATCTTGATGATGAACTCGGACTCTCCCTCCAGGGCCACGTTGGTGAAGCGGTTGACGGCCTTGGCGTGCAGGACGTAGTACGCCTTCTCCTCGCGGTCCAGGCGCTTGGTGGCGTGGATGTCTCCGGACTTCTCGTCGATCTTGAACAGGGTCCCGGCGCCGTCTCCCGTCAGGACGTAGCGCACGCTGCCGTCGCCGCGGTCGCCGTCCGAGTGGAGCTGAGGGAAAAAGACGAGGAAGAAAAGAAGTTAAAAAGAGTTTCTGAAAATGGGTTTTTACAAGAGTTTAGTTTATTTATTTATTATAGAAAAGCTAAACGGAAAACAGGTCTAAACCAGGCCAGGTCTAAACAGGACTAAACCAGACTAAACAGGTCTAAACCAGGTCTAAACCAGGACTAAACCAGGTCTAAACCAGGTCTATAACCAGGACTAAACCAGGTCTAAACCAGGACTTCTAAACCAGGACTAAACCAGGACTAAACCAGGTCTAAACCAGGTCTAAACCAGGACTAAACCAGACTAAACCAGGAAACCAGGTCTAAACCAGGACTAAACCAGGTCTAAACCAGGTCTAAAACCAGGACTAAACCAGAACAGGTCTAAACCAGGACTAACCAGGTCTAAACAGGTCTAAACCAGGTCTAAACCAGGATCTAAACCAGGTCTAAACCAGGTCTAAACCAGGCTAAACCAGGACTAAACCAGGACTAAGGTCTAAACCAGGTCTAAACCAGGACTAAACCAGGACCAGGTCTAAACCAGGTCTAAACCAGGTCTAAACCAGGACTAAACCAGGTCTAAACCAGGTCTACTAAACCAGGGTCTAAACCCTAAAACCCAGGTCTAACCAGGACTAACCAGGACTAAACCAGGACTAAACCAGGTTCTAAACCAGGTCTAAACCAGGCCACTAAACCAGGACTAAACCAGGTCTAAACCAGGACTAAACCAGGACTAAACCGGTCTAAACCAGGTCTAAACAGGACTAAACCAGGTCTAAACCAGGACTAAACAGGACTAAACCAGGTCTAAACCAGGACTAAACCAGGTCTAAACCAGGACTAAACCAACTAAACCAGGGGTCTAAAACCAGGACTAAACCACTAACCAGGAAAACCAGGTCTAAACAGGTTAAACCAGGTCTAAACCAGGTCTAAACCAGGACTCACCAGGACTAAACCAGGAGGTTCTAACCAGGTCTAACTCAGGTCTAAACCAGGACTAAACCAGGGACTAAACCAGGTCTAAACCAGGTCTAAACGCAAGGTCGCAGGAAGGTCTAAAACCAGGATAAACCAGGACTAACAAGGTCTAAACCAGGACTTAAACCAGGTCTAAACCAGGACTAAACCAGGTCTAAACCAGGACTAAACCAGGACTAAACCAGGACTAAACCAGGTCTAAACCAGGTCTAAACCAGGACTAAACCAGGCTTAAACCAGGACTAAACCAGGACTAAACCAGGACCAGGTCTAAACCAGGTCTAAACCAGGACTAAAAACTAAACAGGACTAAACCAGGACTAAACCAGGACTAAACCAGGACTAACCAGGACTAAACCAGGTCTAAACCAGGACTAAACCAGGGACTAAACCAGGACTAAACCAGGTCTAAACCAGGCACTAAACCAGGTCTAAACAGGACTAAACAGGTCTAAACAGGATAAACAAGGAC
>NW_026571070.1:3307415-3319516 GCF_026225935.1 Boleophthalmus pectinirostris
GACAGATCGAGGGCACTACAAGCCCAGACGTCGCACTCTGAGCTGGGGTCGATGCAGAGCCTTTGTCCCTCGCCCTCCCGCAGATCAGACTCGTAAAACCTCACAGCTGCAGGACGCGACCTGCAGTTCAACCCTCGACTCCTGCTCCTCCACGTGAAAGAACCGAGGAGCTTTAGACACGGACACGATACGGAATATTTTTATACAGATGAAGTAAGGTTACGTTCAGTTATAAAACATTTTAATACATTGTTTTCTATGAATACAGCATTAAAAAAAAAAAAAGGGTGTAATAGTGTAAAAAAAAATAAAAAAAAAAATAAAATATATATATATATATATATAATTTATTAATTAATTTATATATGTTATGTGTAGCAGTTATTATGCTCTGTTCACACAAAACCGGCAGATGTCGGTAGTTGTATAGTTGTATTCTTTCTTTTTTCCATTTAGACCTCGTCCAAACTCGTATGTATCTGAGTTGTTTTGGTTGTGGATGCAGTGTTCGTTCACACTAATCCAATCCACTGTGTGGACGCCTGATAATAAATAATAAATAATAAATAAACTTTATTAAACTTTACAATAATATATATATATATATATATATATATATATATATATATATATATATATATATATATATATATTATATATATATATATATATATATATATATATATATACTATACTGTAGAGCCACATCAGCCTGTTTGACATTATAATGTGTTTAATGCAGCTTTGACACATGTGTTTATGTTTTACAGAAACAAAACTTAAAACCACATGACTCATTTGCATAAACTATAAGCTCTGAAAAAAAAGCCCAGCTCTTTCCTTGTGCGCTGATGTGGTTTAACTTCTGTCGGACTAAAGGACACGACTCAGTGGAATATGAGTGTTCTTTCTGTGACAGAGGGGTGTTCTGCTGATGGTGAGTCTGTTCTGTCTGTATGTCGTATAGGAAATGTTTCATGTTTAACTTTTCAGTGATCATACGTGTGCAGGTCGTACGAGTGCAGGTTTAGCACAGCCATTTCACTCATGTGTGGTCACTTTATTTATGTTGATCACTTTATTTATGTTGATCACTTTATTTATGTTGATCACTTTATTTATGTTGGTCACTTTATTTATGTTGGACACTTTATTTATGTTGGTCACTTTATTTATGTTGATCATTTATTGGTCACTTTATTTATGTTGGATCACTTTATTTATGTTGATCACTTTATTTATGTTGATCACTTTATTTATGTCGGTCACTTTATTTATGTCGCTATTGTAGTGGTGAAAAGACTGAAAAGTTTTTGTCTTTCGGATGCATTTACACTCAAATTTATGTTGCAGTAACTGGGATACTGCGTTTACATGCCGCAGTATCCGAGTTACTATCGGAAAATACCAGCTACAGTTTCCAGGTTTCTCATAATGACGACACTGAAGCTGTTTACATGCACCGTGACGAAACCGGGATACTCAAAAAACCCGATCATAACCGTGATAATGATGTGCTGTAAACACACTCAATGATTCTTGAAAAGGTGTGGACAGACTGATAATAAAGAAACGTGTGAATGAAACAAAACACAACTCCAGCTCTGTTTTTGAGGAGGAAACGACATCGTAACGCGACTCAAATCTCAAAAGAGTCCGTTTTTTTCGCAACACCGTCCCTTTAACTCCAGACTCGGCTCTCGTAAACACTCACAGAGACTCCACGTTTTTTCATTCCGGCTCCTCCAAACGTCTGCGAGCGCGAGGGGAAACCCCACACGTCCACAGCGATTAGATCTGCCTCTCAGCTCTTTTAAAACCAGATTAATTATTCATCTCTTCTTGTTTATAAGAAATTACAACGCTGCTACTGGCTCTGATCCGTCTCATATTAAGAAAGCGCCGTTAATTGCCTAATGCGTCCTTGTGGAGGAGATTTACGCACTGGAAATGAAAACGCCAGACACTTTTAGGGCTATTACAAGATTTGTAAGTTAAACATATTTGAATCTTCTGCCAAGTTTATTCTAGTGCGAGAAATAAAGTTCAAAATGTTCAAAAATCTGTCTTGAAAACGTGAAAAAACAGTGTGCAGTGCTCCCAAGTTCTTCCTCACTTGCTTTTTACGCAGTCAGAGCATCGTAATTATTCACCGCGACGAGTTTATAAGAGCTTTTCGCAACATTCAGACACCAGAGCTTACTAACAACTAGCATGCTAACAGTGCTCTTCCTGATCCTGTCAAACGCTTTATAATTAGACATAAACTTCAAGAGTAAGAAACAGTAATTGGGTTCAAAAATTGGATACAAAAACACATCTGAAGAGGTTTTAGACGTTGTTCATGCATGTTTGAGTAATCTAGCGATCTCTCTTAGCTGTAAGATTCTGTGGTTTTAAATTCTGTGTCTGTAAAACGTAAACAAATATGTTCAAAGCTGTGTAGATAGGGAAGGATTGCAGACACAGAAACGACGTGTCTGGACGCAAATCGTTTCCAAGACGCTGATATGTTTCAGCGTAAACTTAACCTTAGTCGACTTTTTCACACAGATTATGATTCGGTGTGTGCAGAAATGTTGAAATATCGATATATTGTATCGTTTAATGTGATGATACAGTATCGATATCGTGAGCTGCTGTATCAATGTATCGCCAAGAGTAAATTTTGGTATATTTTACAAAAATATTTTGTGTAACAGCGACAATTGTGTTGATATTTTCACTGTTTTGACGAGTAAAATTGGTGTTTTTCATATTAAGTTAGTTGGATTAGTCGACGTTTAGTATCACAGAAATGATTAAAGGGTCGTTAAAAAACACCTTGACGTCTCTATTTGGAGCCTTTGCATTTGAGTTTAGACGCCCCCGACGCTCGTCTTTGACGCCGTGGACGAACGGGACAAAAACACTTGACGCTCGTCCGTTGCCCTGGAAACAAGAGCCCGGTCCTGGTCTTTTCCTGAAACAATGTCAGACCAAACTGAGAGAGACTTGAGTGTTTTTATGACATAAAACATCAGTGGAGGAGATCAGGTCGACGACTGGGACGTGTTTATATTTATACTCCACTAATGACACTGGATCAGACCTGGTTTAGTCCTGGTCTAATCACGGTCTAGTCCCGGTCTAGTCGTGGTTTAGTCTCGGTCTAGTCCTTGTTTAGTCCCGGTCTAGTCCTGGTTTAGTCCCGGTCTAGTCCCGGTCTAGTCCCGGTCTAGTCCCAGGTCTAGTCTGGTTTTAGTCCCGGTCTAGTCCTGGTTTGGTCCCGGTCTAGTCTCGGTCTAGTCGTGGTTTAGTCTCGGTCTAGTCCCGGTCTAGTCCTTGTTTAGTCCGGTCTGTCCTTGTTTAGTCCCGGTCTAGTCCTTGTTTAGTCCCGGTCTAGTCCTGGTTTGGTCCCGGTCTAGTCTCGGTCTAGTCCGTGGTCCGGTTAGTCCTGGTTTGGTCCGGTCTAGTCCTGGTTTGGTCCCGGTCTAGTCTCGGTCTACTCTCGGTCTACTCCCGGTCTAGTCCTTGTTTAGTCCCGGTCCTTGTTTAGTCCTGGTTTTGGTGCTAGTCCCGGTCTAGTCGTGGTTTAGTCTCGGTCTAGTCCTGGTTTGGTCCCGGTCTAGTCTCGGTCTACTCTCGGGTCTACTAGTCCCGGTCTAGTCCTTGTCCCGGTCTAGTCCCGGTCTAGTCGGTCTAGTCTGGTTTAGTCCCGGTCTAGTCCTGGTTTGGTCCCGGTCTAGTCTCGGTCTACTCTCGGTCTACTCCCGGTCTAGTCCTTGTTTAGTCCCGGTCTAGTCCTGGTTTAGTCCTGGTATGGTCCTGGTTTAGTCCTGGTGATCGTCTCGGTGATTGTTGTGTACATATTTATTCTCTGTTCATGTTTGTGGTTCTCGTTCTGGTTCTCGGGTTTTTCTTCCTGATAATAACGTCGCTGCGTCTCTGGATACTCGTCCCTGATTGGTCGACGCGCCGCAAGAACGTAGGACGCCCCAGACGTGCGTCCACATCGACTTCGAACGGCCCTTTAGACTTTGTTTTTCACAGATCTGTGTCAAATCAATTTAAAATTTATCGAATCGCATAGAATCGAAAGTGAACTGTATAGAAAAACGGACGAGACTTAAATCCGCCGCCGAGTTCTTTCCCGTGAACAAAACACACCTCAGAGCTTCATTAACAGTCTCGGCGTTAAACCAGAATAATATACGAGCATTTTCTCCTCAGAAGTGATTGAGTCGAGCTCGGGTTTGGCGTCGTCGCGCAGATTGAAGAGGCCGACGAGTGAAGTGCTCCTCCAAGAAACATCTGCGCCCCCCCCCCCCCGACCCGAGCGCGCCTGCCTCTTTACGGGCGAGAGGAGCCGGGCGGCGAGCGCGAGCCCGGGGGCGTGTTCGCGGGGGGGAGGAGGAGGGAGGAGGGACGATGGCGGACGAGCGGACGAGCGGCTGGTGGCGACGGGGCAGTTGGCCAGTTCGCCTCGGAGGGGACGGAGGGAGCAGATCTGGAGCTGGAGACGGCGGCAGATGGACCGGCTGTGCACCAAAATAGAAAGTCATGGGTTTGGAGGTGAAGAGTCGGCGAGCGTCACCCCCCCCCCCCCCCCCGCGTTTGTGACGAAAATTCAAACTCCATTTCGAGCTTTAATTTAGACGCTAGAATTTAATTTTCAACATTTAAAAAAACTGAAAACTGACTCTTTTTGAGCTTTAAGTCGTGTTTTAATGATGTTTCCTCCTCAAAAACAGACCTGGAGTTGTGTTTTGCTTCATTTACACGTCTGAGTAACTTGATTTTTAGTCTGTAACAAGCTCAAAACGCTCTGTTCCACCTTGTGATGTCATGAAGCTGTAGTTTTCAAGTGAACAGCTCCTTTTATCTTTAGTTTTAGGTTTGCAGAACTTGCGGTTAATGGTTTTCTGTGTCAGAAATGTGTGTGTAAATGTGTGTCGTATTCTCCAGCAGCTTCATAAATCTGCCCATAAATCACCAAATCTTCAACCAACAAACTCCACAAAGGATAAACATTCTAACATGAACAATTTATCCACAACGATCAAGAGAAGAAAGACCAAAACTTAAAGGAAACGACGACGACGCATTAGTGACAAACTGAACAAAACTAATGTTACGATCATGAATAAAACAGAAGGAACTTGTTCACTCAGACTGATTCTACAATTAAAATTAAAATGTTCAATTACATGATGTCGATATTAACATAGAAAGATACATTTGTGCAGTTTGAATGTTCAAGATGTTTACAGATCATATGTTTAATTATTAAGCTGCACAAATCTCTCTGTCTGTGCTAATATCGACATCATTAATTGACTGATTGATTCGTTTTTATTTTGAGTTTGTGCCAAGAGAGAAACAATAATCATATATATTCTACATACACACTGTAAACGACAGAAAAAGCACATTTCTTGAAAAGGAGCGGGAAGAAGAAAAACTTATATGAACCCGTCTCTGTTCATGACAGTTTCAGAAATGATGTGTTTGCTTCTGCACATTGATCATGGAACTTTACAAATATTTACATATAGCAAAATAAATGACATATTATGTATACAAAATATAAGTTTAACCCCAAAACAATTTTTTTAATTTATTTTTTTTCATGAAATTGACTTTTAATTTTAAGTAAAACTTTAACTCTTTAACTCTTGACTCCGATCTTAAAATGAACAGTTTGAATGAACTGGATGTACAGTGTGTGTGTGTGTGTACAGTGTGTGTACAGTGAGTGTACAGTGTGTGTACAGTGTGTGTACAGTGTGTGTACAGTGTGTGTACAGTGTGTGTACAGTGTGTGTACAGTGTGTGTACAGTGTACAGTGTGTGTACAGTGTGTGTACAGTGTGTGTACAGTGGTGTGTACAGTGAGTGTACAGTGGTGTGTGTGTACAGTGTGTGTACAGTGAGTGTACAGTGTGTGTGTACAGTGTGTGTACAGTGTGTGAGTGTACAGTGTGTGTACAGTGTGTGTACAGTGTGTACAGTGTGTGTACAGTGTGTGTACAGTGTGTGTACAGTGTGTGTACAGTGTGTGTACAGTGTGTGTGTGTACAGTGTGTACAGTGTGTACAGTGAGTGTACAGTGAGTGTACAGTGTGTGTACAGTGAGTGTACAGTTGTGTGTACAGTGTACAGTGTGTGTACAGTACAGTGTGTACAGTGAGTGTACAGTGTGTGTGTGTGTGTACAGTGTGTGTACAGTGTGTAGTGTACAGTGTGTACAGTGTGTGTACAGTGTGTGTGTGTGTGTACAGTGTGTGTACAGTGTGTGTGTGTGTGTACAGTGTGTGTACAGTGAGTGTACAGTGTGTGTGTGTACAGTGTGTGTACAGTGTGTGTACAGTGAGTGTACAGTGTGTGTACAGTGTGTGTACAGTGAGTGTACAGTGTGTGTACAGTGTGTGTACAGTGTGTGTACAGTGTGTGTACAGTGTGTGTACAGTGTGTGTACAGTGTGTGTACAGTGTGTGTTGTATGTACTGATGTACTGGTGTCATGTACTTTTGTGTGATTGTTGCTGTACTTTTCTAGTCGCCTAGTGCCTCCGCTCAATTTCATTTCTCTCCAGTGACTAGATCAGGAATCAGAAAACACTAGAGCACAGGTGTCAAACATGCGGCCCAGGGGCCAGATCCGGCCCTCCAAGACCTATAATTTGGCATGCGGCTGATTTTCTACTAAAATATTTTTATTATATTTTCTATTAAAATGTTAATTTTCTGTGGTGTTTATCACAGCAGCGTCTCCAGCGTCTCTGTACGTGGCCCCTCCCACCAGAGCAGCACAAATGAAGACTTGTCTCTTTCCAAACGCTCTTAAAGGACGATCGTTTTGACTGTTGACCGTGACACCCTCATCAGAAAAATGTCCAACATGAGAAAAGTGGAGCCGAGTGCAGGATTTTACAACAAAAATGGACTTATTCCTATTTACATACAAGTTCATGTTAAAACTTTGTGTTGAAATTGTATTTTTCATAATATTATAATATTTAGTAAAAGAAAGAGTTCATCAATTTAAAAAGATTTCTGTTATAGATTTGTGTTTCTCTGCAGAAATATTTGAACTTCTTTTTATTTTTGGGGTTTATATGACATGAGTTTTCTGATCCGGCCACTTTGGGATCAAAGTCGGTTGGATACGACCCCCGGACCAAAATGAGTTTGACACCGCTGCACAAGACGGTTCACAAAAACCCCAGAAGTGCGAGTTCAAGCACCGACCAATCAGCTGTGAGCTGTGAAGTCATGACGTCAAACTCGTCGCGTCTGTTTGTTTCCCTTTTGTGGAACAACACAACAGTAAACAAAACGTCAAGATGGATGTAGACGAAGACAGACATTCTGTGTTGGCGACGATTCCCGAGATCGAGGATTTAAAGCCGGAACAAAGTTTGGTGAATTTTATCAAGGGGAAAGACGTTATTGTCCTTCTTCCTACAGGATTTGGAGCATTACATACGTCACGATCAAACAGCAGAGATTGGTTAAATAAAAAAAAAGTTCCCGCCTACCGTCAAGCGAACGAATCCTAACGCTGCGAGGCCAGACGGTTTCCACAAGGTGAAACCGTCTGATGAATCAGGCTAATCAATAAATTCTTCATGTTAGAATGTTTATCGTTTGTGGAGTTTGTTGGATGAAGATTTGGTGATGGGACAGATTTATGAAACTGCACATTTACACACACATTTACACACATTTACACACACATTTACATTTACACACACATTTACACACACATTTACACACACATTTACACACACATTTACACATTTACACACACACATTTACACACATTTACACACATTTACATTTACACACACATTTACACACACACACATTTACACACACATTTACACATTTACACACACATTTACACATTTACACACACATTTACACATTTACACACACATTTACACACACATTTACACACACATTTACACACATTTACACATTTACACATTTACACATTTACACACACATTTACACACACACATTTACACACACATTTACACACACATTTACAACACACATTTACACACACATTTACACACATTTACACACATTTACACATTTACACATTTACACACACACACATTTACACACACACATTTACACATTTTTTACACACACACACACATTTACACACACATTTACACATTTACACATTTACACATTTACATTTACACACACATTTACACATTTACACACACATTTACACATTTACACACACATTTACACACACACACATTTACACACACATTTACACATTTACACACACACACATTTACACACACATTTACACACACATTTACACACACATTTACACATTTACACACACACACACACATTTACACACACATTTACACATTTACACACACACACACACATTTACACACACATTTACACACACATTTACACACACATTTACACACACATTTACACATTTACACACACATTTACACATTTACACATTTACACACACACATTTACACACACATTTACACACACATTTAACACACACACACATTTACACACATTTACACATTTACACATTTACACACACATTTACACACATTACACACACATTTACACATTTACACACACACACACATTTACACACACATTTACACATTTACACATTTACACACACATTTACACATTTACACACACATTTACACATTTACACATTTACACATTTACACACATTTACACACACATTTACACACACATTTACACATTTACACACACATTTACACACACATTTACACATTTACACATTTACACACACATTTACACACACATTTACACATTTACACATTTACACATTTACACACACATTTACACACACACATTTACACATTTACACATTTACACACACATTATACACACATTTACACACACATTACACACACATTTACACACACATTTACAAACAGAAAAACCATTAACCAGAAGTTCCACAGACCAACAGCGCGACACTTCTGATCTACTGACAATTCCAGAACTAAAATCATCCAAATGATTTTAATAAAGATATAAACGTGTGTGAACGAAACACATTAAAACACAGAAAAATAGAAAATAGTGCAATACTGGCGCTTTAAATCACCTCCAAAATGACAAAAAAGGTGCCGGAAACTTCAGTAAAATTACACAGTCAACCTTTTTACTTTTACGATTCTACTTTTGTTCACCAGCAGGGGGCGCAAGGACTCCACCTGAAGTCAAACTCAGGAGAAAATGAGTTTAAATCAGGCTTAAAACCATCGCTGTTTTGTTTAAAAAGTAAATGTAAGATCTGAAATTAAAAAGTAAAACGACTGAAAAGGAGGAAAATTAAAAGTTGTGACAATTCTAACGACTTTTTATTTTTTTTGTGTGCAGTTTTTGAGATATTTTTTGGAATAACTGAGCTTCAGAAAATGTTTGTTCCGGAGCAGATTTTGTGTTTAATTCCAGATAAATGTGAGTAAACGGGGTCAGATGGTTGGTGACAGGTGCAGAGGATTAGGGCAGGGGCGACAGGCGACGGGCGACAGGGGGGTGGAGCTCCGGACCCAGCTGCGCTCTTTGGCACGGCCCACCACAGAGGCCTCATCTGGGGCCTGGCAACCCCTCTGGGACCCCCCCCCGGAGATCTGGACCAGACCTGGGCCAGACCGGGACTAGACCTGGACCAGAGCGGGAGCAGAACGGGACCAGACTGAGATTAGACCAGGACCAGACCTGAACCAAACCGGGACTAGACTGAGAGCAGACCAAGATTAGACCTGGGGCAGACTAAAGACCAGACTTGGACTAGACCAGGACCAAACCATGATCAGAGGAGAGACCAAACAAGGACTAGATCAGAGGCCCGACCTGGACTAGAGACCAGAGACCAGACCAGACTAAAGACAAGACCTGGAAAAGAGACCAGAGACCAGACCAGACTAAAGACCAGAAACCAGGCCTGGAACAGAGACCAGAGACTAGACCTTGACCAGAGACCTGGACTAGAAACCAGAGAACAGAGACCAGACTTGGAACAGGGACCAGAACCAGAGACCAGAGCAGAGACTAGACCAGAGACCAGACTAAAGACCAGACAACAGACCTGGACTAGAGACCAGACCAGGCTAGACCAGGACCAGACCTGGATCAGAGACCAGAGACCTCGACAAGAGATCTGAGACCAGACCTGGACCAGAGAACACAGCTGGACCAAAGACCAAAGACCAGAGAACAGACCTGGAACAGAGACCAAAAACAGAGACTAGACTAAAGATCAGAGACCAGACCAGAGACAGAGACCAGACCTGGACTACAGACCAGACCAGAGCAGAGACCAGGGACCAGAGACCAGAGACCAGACCAGAAAACAGACCTAGAACAGAGACCAGAGACCAGACCAAAGACCAGAGACCTGACCAGAGACCAGAGACCACAGACCAGAGACCAGAGACCAGACCAAAGACCAGAGACAAGGGACCAGATACCAAAGAACATACCTGGACCAGAGAACGGAGAACAAAGACCAGAGACCTGACCAAAGACCAGAGACCAAAGACCAGAGACCAGAGGCCAAAGACCAGAGACCAGAGACCAAAGACCAGAGACCAGACCAAAGAACATACCTGGACCAGAGAATGGAGAACAAAGACCAGAGATGAGACCAGACACCAGACCGGTTCCAGACTAGACCAGGACCAGACCAGGACCAGACTAGGACCAGACTAGGACCAGACTAGGACCAGAGACCACGTGAACAGCTCCTTTTACGTTTAGTTCAGTAAAACGTGGCAACTCAATGACCAGTGAAACCACCAATGTCCTGAACCTGTACGGAGTTTAAAAACACAGTGGAGCCCTTCCTGTATGACCACATCGTGACATCACAAGGTGGAACGGCGCGTTTTCAGTTTGAGAGAAGAACTCGGCCTAAATCTGCAGTGTTTGTGAGTGAAAAATGTGAATGAAACAAAAACAAAACAAAACTCCAGGTCTGTTTTTGACGAGGAATCGACTTTAGAAGAGATTTTTAAAAACTAAACGATAATTCAAAACACAAAAAAGCATAATCATAACACAAACACACACACACACACACACACACTCTGTCGTCACACACCAGGTCTGTTAAATATTCAGAGTAGTAGCAGAGTGTGTGTAATCTAAAGGCGTGAGGGCAGAGCCGGAGCGTTTGTGTTTCTATAAAAAGCTCCGAGTCTGACACAACAAAAGAGCGAGAGTCGACGTACAGACCTGTCACTCCAGACACACAAGTGCACGCTGTTAGCATCTCATCATCTCACACACTACACACACTACACACACTACACACACTACACACACTACACACACTACACACACTACGGAACGTTTACAGGAGAAAGAAACCCGGAAAAAAGAAACAAACCAGGAGGAAACGACAAACGGGAAACACAGACGGGATTTAACGAGCACGAAAACGAGACTAAACTCGGCTTAAAAGTGTCGATTTGTGATTTTTGTTTTCAGGTTTTAAGCAAAATTTGAAGAAATTTCTTAAATTGAAAGTGAAAGTACATCTGTACTTTCTCAGGACTAAACCAGGTCTAAACCAGGTCTAAACCAGGACTAAACCAGGACTAAACCAGGTCTAAACCAGGACTAAACTAGGACTAAAGCATTACTAACCAGTCTAACCAGTCTAAACCAGTCTAAACAGGACTAAAGCAGGACTAAACAGGATTAAACCAGGTCTAAACCAGACTAAAGCATTACTAAACAGGACTAACCAGGTCTAAACCAGGTACTAAACCAGGTCTAAACTAGGAAAAAGACTAAACCATAACCAGGACTAAACTAGGACTAAAGCAGGACTAAACCAGGTCTAAACCAGGTCTCAGGACTAAAGCAGGACTAAACCAGGTCTAAACCAGGACTAAAGCAGGACTAAACCAGGTCTAAACTGGGACTAAACCAAGACTAAATTAGGTCTAGGCTCGGGGTTCTCCCTCTCACAAGTCCAAGATTAGGCCTGGTTTAGACCTGGTTTAATCCTGGTTTAGTCCTTGTTCAGTCCTGTTTTAGTCCTGGTTTAGTCCTGTTTTAGTCCTGGTTTAG
>NW_026571070.1:3320016-3341681 GCF_026225935.1 Boleophthalmus pectinirostris
AAATAAAAAATAAATAAAATAACATAAAATAATGTAAAAAATAAAATGAATAAATAAAATATGAAAATACAACTTTTTGCTCTTAAAATAAGAAACAAAATAAATTGTCGCTTGAATTAAGAAAAACAAACTTATTCCATCGGTCGATAATTTAATTTTCAAATTGAATCGACTCAAATAAAGTCAAATATTCATAGTTTAAGTCACTTTAATTTGCCTAGATATTGTTTTTTTTCCAGTGTGTTGGTAAAATGTGGTACACAAATAAAGCTGGATTGGATTGATCTGTTTGGAATGTTCCGCAGTGTGACTTTAAACAGCTCGACTTTACATTTACTCAATTTCAGGTGGTTTTAAAACTCAAAAATACCAAGAAAAACAGAAATTCTGACTGTGAGTGTGAAGATAGAAAGGTTAATGCCGTACTGTGGGACATTCCAGACAGAACAATAACATCTCCATGGAGAAAAGTTACAGAATGCGTTTTTAAATTGACGTTATCTGCGTTTTAGTCTCTGTTTCTCTTCTTTTCGTTTCAGAGTTATGAGATCGGACATCGCTCCAGCGTCCGTCCGATAACTGTCAGATTTCATGTTCGGTCAGGACAAAGACGGAGAGAGAGAGAGGAGGAATAAAAAACAACAGACATAAAAAAAAAAAAAAAACAAAAAAACCCAACCCCGAGGAAGAACGCAGGAAGGAAGTACAGCACGGGCCGTCAGCCAATCAGAGCGCACCGTCAGCTCTCATACAAAATCACAACATGAGCCCGAATCTGGAACGACACGAGGATCAGACGAGGGACGAGGAGGAGGAAGGAGGAGGAGGAGGAGGAGGAGGGAGGAGGGAGGAGGGAGGAGGGAACGCTGTCGGACTGGAGACCCGAGGAAATTATATCAACGTTTTATTGTTGTCGATAAAAATTAAAGCTCCTGTACGACACAAAATAATCTGTGTGTCGTTTCGTTCATTCGTTTTTCAATATAAAACCAAAAATAAGAAAACGAAAAAACAACAGTTTTCTTCATTATTTGTCTCCAAAACCAAAATGAAAAAACAGATAATGATTCGTTTTTTCAGTTTTCGATTTTGTGTTTAAATGAAAAATGGAAAAAATGGATAACGGCCGTTTCCTGTTTACGTGACTCCGTGACTGCGTGACTGCGATGCTGAACTTTTGCACCGCGTACAGACTGAACCAGGACTGATCCAGGTCCGTGACCAGACCGGAACCAGACCAGGACCAGAGTGGGACCAGAGTGGGACCAGAGCGGGACTGAGACCGGGACCAGAAGGGGACTGAGGCCAAGACCAGACCGGGACCAGACCGGAACCAGACCGGGACCAGACCTGGGACCAGACGACTGAGACCGGGACCAGGGGACTGAGGCCAAGACCAGACCGGGACCAGACCGGGACCAGACTGGGACCAGACCGGGACCAGACTGGGACCAGACCGGACTCCGAGCTTTGACTCCGAGCCTCCGCTTCGAGCTCCGGCCCTGCCGTGGGCTCTGAGCCTCCGGTCTCGCCCCAAACGGTGCAACAGACAGCAGGTCCAAACGAACTTTTCCAACTATTTGCATCACTTAAAGGTTCTATGGAGGATTTTTTGTTTGTTTCAAATTGTCAATGAAAGTTCAAAATAAAACTACAGAGACGCAGCAGCCTTGTAATTATGATGACGAAAAACAAAAAAAAGTATGAAAATCCATCAACTGTGGTTATGGTCAGTGTGGTGTGGGCAGATAAACATCGGCCAATAGGAAACGAGGCTCCCTCTTTATCTATTGGCTGTTAGGTTGTCAATCAAACTCCCTACGTTTCTAGCGTCACTGACTTGCCGGCGCGCGGGGATTACGTGGTTTTCGTTCGCCTCTCACGCACTGTAGCTTCCTCTCGCACAAAGTTTTGCATAAAGTTTGTTGTAACGGCAGAGAAGCATTCACGACCAGTTCGCCACAAAAGAAAGTCCGTTTTTGACGTCGCTGAAAGAAGAAGAAGAGAAGGGGAAGAGGAACGAAGCGCGACATTTGAAAATGGAAAAAACAGTCGCTGCATTTCTCTTTCCTTGGAAAATCTTCTATACAACCTTTAAAAAAAAAAAAAAAACAAACGCTCAGGAAAGGACGCAAAATACTGACATGTCCGGGGAAAAACGGACGTTTGGTCACCCTAGTGTACGGGCTCGCCTCTCCACAAACCTGACCTGTAACTTGTCTCACTGTGATAAATAAGTTTAGCGCCAGAAAATTCCAACATCTCCACGGAGTCGAGCAGGTATCAGACCCTCCACTAGAAAAGATACACAGAGCATTTTTATCTCACGAACACTTTATTTACACTAATATGTGACTGCAGAAGTAGATTTTGCTTCGTTAAAAGTATTTTTGTAATTAATTGGAGCAAAAATAACGATCGCGACTTGAGTTCCGCAGTTTACACAGTCCTAAAGTTACAAATAAAAGAGTTGTTGTGGTTATAAAACACGGCGCGGTGCTGTAGAAGTTGTAAATGTGTGTGAACGGAGCGACCGCTGCGCCGCGCCGAGCTAAAGGACTTCATATCCGCACTAATAGGACGAGCGCCGATGCAGTAACACTTCTCTACACTGTGCTCGTGTTTAAGTGCACTCCGGACGCTCCCGACGCTCCCGACGCTCCCGACGCTCCCGACGCTCCCGACACAGAGCGGGAAACCGAGCGAAAGTTTGGGCTCAGGAGGTTTGTCAAAGAGACGAGAAAATCTGCAGAGTTTAAACAGAAGTTACACTAAAAAAAAGACTAAAATCAGGACAAAACACATGTCTAAACCAGGTCCAAAACTGGTCTAAAACAGGTGTAAATCAGAACTAAACCAGGTCTAAACCAGAACTAAAACCAAGTCTAAAACAGGACTAAAATCAAGATGAAAACCAGGTATAAAACAGGTCTAAAACCAAGACTAAACCAAGACTAAAATCAGGACAAAAAGCATGTCTAAACCGGGTCTAAACCAGGTCTTAAGAAAGGTGTAAACCAGGACTAAAATCAGATCTAAACCAGGACTAAACCAGAACTAAAACCAGGACTGAAGCCAGGTCTAAACCAAGTCTAAACCAGGTCTAAAACAGGACTAAAACCAGGTCTAAACCAGGGCAGGACTAAAACCAAAAAAAGGATCAAACTAAAACCAGGACTAAACCAGGACTAAACTAAAACGACCTAAAAGGACTCAAGGTCTAAAACAGGTCTAAACCAAACCAGTCTAAACAGGTCTAAAACCAGGATCTACTAAACCAGGATCTAAACCAGGTCTAAAACCAGGACTAGAACCACAGGTTTAGACCTGGTTTAGAATGGTTTCAGATCTGTTTAGACCTGGTTTAGACCACTAAAGGTTTCAAATCCTGGGTTAGACCTGGTTTTAGACCTGGTTCAGACTGGTTCCTGGTTTAGACCCTGGTTTAGACCTTAAGCTGGTTTAGACCTGGTTCAAGACCTGGTTCAGATGACCCTGGTTAGACCTTTAGACCTGGTTTAGAGACCGACCTGGTTTTCAGCAGACCTGGTTTAGACCCAATAGACCTGGTTTAGACCCTGGTTTAGACTGGTTTAGACCTGGTTTAGACCCTGGTTTAGATCTGGTTTAGACCTGGTTTAGACTGGTTTAGATCTGGTTTTTCTGGTTTAGATCTGGTTTAGACCTGGTTAGACTGGTTTAGATCTGGTTTAGACCTGTTTAGAGACTGGTTTGACCTGGTTTAGATCTGGTTTAGACCTGGTTTACCTGGTTAGTCCTGGTTTAGACCTGGTTTAGTTTTAGACCTGGTTTAGACCTGGTTAGTTTAGACCTGGTTTAGTCCCTGGTTTTAGACCTTTTTACCTGGTTTAGACCTGGTTCAGACCTGGTTTTCTGGTTTTTAGACCTGGTTTAGACCCTGGTTTAGTTAGACCTGGTTTAGACCTGGTTTAGACTGGTTCAGATCTGGTTTAGACCTGGTTTAGACCTGGTTTAGACCTGGTCCTTTTAGACCTGGTTTAGATCTGGTTCAGACCTGGTTTAGACCTGGTTTAGACCCTGGTTTTCTGGTTTAGACCTGGTTTAGACCTGGTTTAGACCTGGTTTAGACCTGGTTTAGACCTGGTTTAGACCTGGTTCAGACCTGGTTTAGACCTGGTTTAGACCTGGTTTAGACCTGGTTTAGATCTGGTTTAGTCCTGGTTTAGACCTGGTTTAGACCTGGTTTAGACCAGATCTGGACCTGGTTTCCTGGTGTTAGATCTGGTTTCCTGGTTTAGACCTGGTTAGACCAGATCTGGTTTAGTCCTGGTTTAGACCTGGTTTAGACCTGGTTTAGACCTGGTTTAGACCTGGTTCAGATCTGGTTTAGTCCTGGTTTAGACCTGGTTTAGTCCTGGTTCAGATCTGGTTTAGACCTGGTTTAGCTTGAATGAAATTTGCCCGCGTAGAAACCTGGGATTGAAACCAGGATTGAGACCGGAACCAGACCGGGACTGAGACCAGGACTGAGACCAGGACTGAGACCAGGACTGAGACCAGGACTGAGACCAGTTTAGTCCTGGTTCCGTCCATTATCCGTTATCTGTTTTTTTCATTTTGGTTTTGGAGACAAATAATGAAGAAAATCGCTGTTTTTTCATTTTCTTATTTTTGGTTTTACTTGCGGCCAGAGACGAAGGAGCTGCAACAATCTCGACAAAGGAGACGATGTGTTTAATTTTTATCGGTTTCATATCAACTGCAAAAAAATCCATATCGGTCGAGCCTTAAACAGAACATCGATCAGAAACTAGAAATATAAAAATCGTCTCTTAAAAGTCTCACCTTGCCCACGTACTGCATGTCCGTGCCCGTGTACTCCTCCAGCAGAAAGAACTGGTTCCACATCCAGCCCCGTTTGGACCTCCTCAGCGGCGCTCCTTTGGCGTCGTGTCCGGTGAGACCCCCGGACGCCCGCGACCGCCCCGACGAAGTCCTCCTGAGTCCAGACCTGAGTCCGGACCCGGGAACGCCAAGAAAAACCACCGCCCCCGCCAACGCCAGCGCCAACGCCAACAGCCTCCTCCGCGCCGTCGCCATCGCCGCTCGAATCCACGCTCGGTTAAAAACAGGTCCGGTGTTCGGGCGTCAGGCGCTCGGGTCGGTCCACATGCTGCGCTTCACAAAACGTCCACTGGAGGCGACATGGGGCGGCAACAGCACCTGAGAGAAAGAAAGAAAAAGAACAGACGTCAGGACCGAGGAACCAGTTTGGGAAGTTTGGGAAAGTTTCGGAAAGGTTTAAAAGTCTGGAGAGGTTTCGAGAAGTTTGGGAAAGTTTTGAAAAGTTTGTAAACATTTCGAAAAGTCTGTAGTTTTCAAAAAGTTTGGGAAAGTTTGGAAAGGTTTCTAAAAGTTTGTAAAGGTTTCAAAAAGTTTGTAAAGGTTTCAAAATTTTGTAAAAGTTTTGAAAAGTTTGTAAAGTTTTCAAAAATTTGGTAAAGGTTTCGAAAATCCTTGCTCGGTCCTGGTTTAGACCTGGTTTAGACCTGGTTTAGACCTCGTATAGTCCTTGTTTAGTCCTGGTTTAGTCCTTGTTTAGTCCTGGTTTACTGGTTTAGTCCTGGTTTAGTCCTGTTTAGTTTTTAGTCCTGGTTTAGTCCTGGTTTAGTCCTGGTTTAGTCCTGGTTTAGTCCTGGTTTAGTCCTGCTTTAGTCCTGGTTTAGTCCTGCTTTAGTCCTGGTTTAGTCCTGGTTTAGTCCTTGGTTTAGTCCTGGTTTAGTCCTGGTTTAGTCCTGGTTTAGTCCTGGTTTAGCTTTAGTCCTGCTTTAGTCCTGGTTTAGTCCTAGTTTAGTCCTGGTTTAGTTAGTCCTGGTTTAGTCCCTTTAGTCCTGGTTTAGTCCTGTCCTTTTAGTCCTTTAGTCCTGCTTTAGTCCTGGTTTAGTCCTAGTCCTTTAGTCTTTAGTCTGCTTTAGTCCTGTCCTGTTTAGTCCTGGTTTAGTCCTGCTTTAGTCCTGGTTTAGTCCTGGTTTAGTCCTGGTTTAGTCCTTTAGTCTGGTTTAGTCCTTTAGTTTAGTCCTTTAGTCCTGCTTTAGTCCTGGTTTAGTCTGCTTTAGTCCTGGTTTAGTCCTGCTTTAGTCCTTTAGTCCTTTAGTCCTGGTTTAGTCCTGGTTTAGTTTAGTCCTGGTTTAGTCCTGCTTTAGTCTTTACTTTAGTCCTGTTTAGTCCTGGTTTAGTCCTAGTCCCTTTAGTCCTTTAGTTTAGTCCTGGTTTAGTCCTGGTTTAGTCCTGGTTTAGTCCTGGTTTAGTCCTGGTTTAGTCCTGGTTTAGTCCTGGTTTAGTCCGCTTCTCTCTCTCTCCTGGAGACGAGGCAGATTCCGGGAGGGAGACGCAATTTGTAAGTTTTGATTAGTCCGTGGCGCGGAGTCGGAGCGCGGAGTCGGAGCGCGGAGTCGGAGCGCGGAGCGGAGCGGAGTCGGAGCGCGGAGTCGGAGCGCGGCGTCGGAGCGCGGAGTCGGAGCGCGGCGTCGGAGCGAGTCGGAGCGCGGCGTCGGAGCGCGGCGTGGAGAGGCCCTCACCCGAGATGGAGCGCTACGCCGAGAGCCGGAGCGACGGGAAGAAACCGGAAAAAAAAAAAACAACAAAACAACAAGGCCCGAAGTACAAGTTGTTTTTGGAGATAGAGAGAAATAACAGGAGCGTTTGAAGTGAGAGGAGCGAAAAAAAAAAAAAACAAAACAAAACACTCCGAGGGCCGAGACGAGGAAGAGAAAGTCTGACAAACACAGAGGCGGATCCCGACTCAAATATATCTGTCTGCTTTTTCTTTTTCAGTGTTTCAAACTCTTCTGTCGTCTGTATTCTGCTGCAGGGTGAAGCTAACTAGAGGCACCGCTCTGTCTGAAGATCTGGGACTCAAGATAGACTTAAATATGACTAAACAAGGACTAAACCAGGACTAACAGACTAAACCGACTAAAGGTCAAACTCAAACCAGCAGGACTAAACAGGACTAAACAAGGACTAAACCAGGACTAAACAGGACTAAACAGGACTAAACAGACAGGACTAACAGGACTAAACCAGGACCAGGACTAACCAGGACTAAACCAGGACTAAACAGGACTACTAAAACTAAAACAAGGACTAAACAGGACTAAACTAAAGGACTAAACCAGGACTAAAACAGGACTAAGGACTAAACAGGACTAAACCAGGACTAAACCAGGACTAACAGGACTAAACCAGGACTAAGGACTAAACAAGGACTAAACCAGGACTAAACCAGGACTAAACCAGGACTAAACCAGGACTAAACCGGGTCTAAAACCAGCACTTAAACAGGACTAAACCAGGACTAAAGCAGGACTAAACAAGGTCTAAACCAGAACTAAACCAGGACTGAACAAGGACTAAACCAGGAACTAAACCAAATCTAAACCAGGACTAAACCAGGAATAAACCAGGTCTAAACCAGGTCTAAACTAGGACTAAACCAGGACTAGACCATGACTAAACCAGGACTAAACTGTTTTCAGTCCTGGTCTGGTCCCAGTCTCAGTCCCGGGTCTGGTCCTGGTCTCAATCCCAGTCTCAACTACGGTCTGGTACTGGTCAGGTCCTGGTCAGGTCCGGGTCAGGTCCTGGTCTGGTCTTGGTCTCAGTCCTGGTCTCAGTCCTGATCTCAATCCCGGTCTCAATCCCAGTCTCAGTCCCAGTCTCAGTCCTCTCAGTCTCGGTCGTCCGGTCCTCTCAGTCCGGTCTCAGTCTCAGTCTCGGGTCTCGGTCTCAGTCCGGTCTCAGTCTCGGTCTCGGTCTCAGTCCTGGTCTCAGTCTCAGTCTCGGTCTCGGTCTCGGTCCTGGTCCTGGTCTCAGTCCTGGTCTCGGTCCTGGTCTCAGTCAGTCCCTGTTTAGAATACAGACCTGTTTTAGTCCTGGTTCAGTCAGTTTTCTTCATTTAAACATTTTTCATTTAAACACAAAATCAAAAACTGAAAAAACAAATCTTTATCAGTTTTTTTTTTTTTTTTTTTTTTTTTTTTTTTTTAAATTTTGGTTTTGGAGACAAATAACGAAGAAAATAGTAAAAAAAATTTTTTTTCATTTTCTTATTTTTAGTTTTATTTTGAAAAACAAACGACACAGATTCTTCACTTTGAGCCGATCAAATATTAAAGAATCATAAATGTCTTTTGTTTTTTTTCAAAGTGCACAGACTTAAACAGATTCATGATTAAACTCCAGGGGGCGCTGTGCTCTCTGAAAACACCGGCTCCTCCCTCGACTCTTGGCGCGTCTCTTTTCGAGTGTTTTCCGACCCGCGAGCTTAAACGCTTAAACGGCGCTCGCGTCTTCGATGGCTCTTCACGCGCCCGTCGTTAGCCGCTCACCTCGTTAATTTCTTTTCAGACGTTAACAAAGCGCCGCCATCAATATTCATGCGCCGCACCTGGAGAGCGCCACTCGAGAGGACAACAAAGCGCCGCCGAAGAAAACCGAAGGACTTTACACTCTTTTATTCGCGAAACGAGTCGAGGAAACGGGGAAAGGGCGCGTGGCGTTTTTAAACCTCGACGAATCACGCGAAGGTCAAGTGGTATGATTTCATAATGTCACATCTGCTGCAAACGGAGGCCACGGAGCGGTTTATTCACACTTTCCAGCTCGTGTCGTCAGTGTCTTGGTGATGTTTCTATGGATACGTCATTGCTCTGGTTAAAATGTTCCGCAGTGTGACTTTAAACAGCTCTAGTTTAAGTTTATTTATTCAATTACAGCTGAAAAATACCAAGAAAAACAGACATTCTGACTGTGAGCGGGGTCGCCTCTCCACAGATCTGACCTGTAACTTGGTCCGGTTTGGTCTCCGTGACGATAGAAAGGTTTAATGCCACCCTGCGGAACATTATGAAACCATTATGAAGCATTATGAAGAGTGAGGTTTGTGGAAAGGAAACGTGTTTTCTACGATATTTAGTTGAATAAAAACATCCATTAGGAACAAAAAAACAACAACAACAAAATGCTTTAATTTTCTGTGGTTTTAAATTTAAGAATTATCTTATTTTGTGAATGTTTTTTTAGATTTATTGTCCAAGAATTGTCCAGATGCGTCATGAAAAGTTATTGGTAAAAATAAAAATAAGTAAAATAGTGCAACTGCTGCGTTGACAAAATTGACTTATTTCAAAATTATTCTTAAATATTTTGTATCTTGTGCACTGTGTAACTTTTCGGTTGGGGGTTCGTCACCTTCTTGTTGCTATGGATACGTCATTGCTCTGGTTAAAATGTCCCGCAGTGTGACTTTAAACAGCTCGACTTTACATTTATTTATTCAATCACAGGTGCAGGTTTTATAGCTCAAAAATACCTAGAAAAACATTAAATTAGGCGTTTTGACTGTGAGCGGAGTCGCCTCTCCACAGATCTGACCTGGAACTTGGTCTGGTTTGGTCTCCATGAAGATAAAAAAGTTTAATACCGTACTGTGGAATATTACAGACAAAGCAATAACATCTCCACGGTTAAAAGCATCTGACAGACAGTCCACCAAAAAAAACAAACAAACAAACAAAAAACAACATTAATCTTATGTCGATCTGAAAAAAATCTTTTAAAAAAACAAAAACTACCTGACAAGTTTTAATGAAGTATAACTATTTTTTATACATAACTATAGCCACACCAGCTTATCAAAGTCTGATCCCGTCAGATCTCAGGAGCTCAGCAGGTCTGGGTCTGGGTCTGGGTCTGGGTCTGGGTCTGGACTTGGATGGAGACACTGGGAAAATCAGGAGCCACAGGAGGCACCAGTGACAAAAACTGTTGTTGTGTCCTTAGGCAAGACACTTCACCCACATTGCCTAGTCTGAAAGTGGTGTGTGTGTGAGTGATGGTGGTCGGAGGGAGCGATGGTGAAGATTGGCAGCCTCACTTTAGTCAGTCTGCCCCAGGGCAGCTGTGGCTACAGTAACAGCTCATCACCAGCAAGTGTGGAGTAAATGAATAATGTTCTGTAAAGTGCTTTGGGCATGAAAGGCGCTATATAAATGCAATGAATAATTCATAAAAAAAAAATCTACAAATAAATTAACTATATGACTACAAAAATAATTCATTCAGTGCAGTGAAGGCTGAAGTGAGCACCACACTGGAGAAAAAAACAGACATTTCACAAGACGATGAACCAACACAGACGAGAGAACAACACAGGACCACAGTCTGATGTTCATCTCCATCACAGGACAGCGAGGTACAGATCTGAACCAGCGAAAAGAACTGGTTCGAGAGAAGAGATAAAGAAGCTATTTTTGTTAAGAAAGAATCCTTTAGACAGAAATTGAGACACCATCTATCTCCTATTTACAACTCTATCCTCAAACCTAAATCAAAACACAAAAGAGAACAATAGTGGCAGCAAGGTCAGGCCCAGAGGTGTGAAAGCTCCATTATCTGAAAGATTCTGCTGATATGACCCCACACTCTGTGCACTCGAATAGACCTAACAAACAGAAACTGTAAACAAGTCTGTGTGTTAGTTTCAGAGTAGTTTCAGTGTAGTTAGCTCCTCTCTTCAGGCAGATATAAAACAGCGTCCACCAGCATTTTGACCACAAATGAAAAAGCAAACTGATATGAGCTGAGAAACATTTTCATCCAAAATAAACTTTTATCCAGTTGACAAATTGAATTTCTCCTTTGCTCATGATACAAAGGCAGAGTACAGGACCTGACAAATATTTTTCGCATACAAATATTTCTTCATTACAGCGACAAGTTGTCAAATTTTGGGAGCCCGACCTTTTATACTTTTGTCTGGACAAAACTGAAACTTTGTAGGTTAGTGTAGCCCAATATGATCAGTTAACAGTTTTATTTGATTTATTTACTTAATATTTATTTGTTTAATTCAAATATTGATATACGCTGTACCTCCACTCTGTTTTTAAACTCCACACACCTTCACTAGAATCATTTGGATGATTTCAGACCTGGAATTTCCAATCTCTACTCAACTAAAAGTAAAAAAAAAATGCTGTTAACTCGACTTAAACAACCACTTCATGACATCACGAGGTGGAAAAGAGCATTTAGAGTTTTGGAGATATGGACGGACTAATAATAAAACGTGCGAAAGAAACAAAACACAACTCCAGGTCTGTTTTTGGAGAAGAAAACAACTTTAGAACATGATTTTTTATATAAATAAGTATGTTTATTTAATTTTTTTTAAACATAGAGATTGTAGAACAGCTGGATATATAGTTTCTTTTATTTTGTTTTTTGGCCTTATTTCATGTTCAAGTATATTTTATTTATGTTACAATTTATTTATTTATTTTTGAGCTATAAAAGGACAAAAAACAACAACAACATGGTTTTATTTTCTATTTTCTGTGGTTTTAAATGTAAGAATTATCTTTTGTCGATGTTATATTAGATTTATTAGAATTGTCCAGATGCATCGTGGAACATGATTGGGTAAAAAAAAACGTAAAATACTAAAACAGTGTGACCGCTGTAAAACAAAACAAAACAAAACAAATCAAAATTTACTAATTAATACCTAAAATGACCTAAAATTATTCTTAACTGTTTTGTATCTTGTGCACTGTGTAACTTTTTGGTTCTTGTTTCTACTGAGATGTCATTGCTCTGCTTAAAATGTTCCGCAGTGTGACTTTAAACAGCTCTACTTTACATTTATTCAATTACAATGCAGGTTTTAGAGCTCAAAAATACCTCGAAAAACATGAAATTAGCCGTTTTGACTGTGAGCGGCGTCGCTTCTCCACCGATCTGATCTGTAACTTTGTCCAATTTGGTTTCCATGAAGATAGAATGCTTTAATGCCATACTGCGGAACATTATGAAACCACATCAGTGAAGTTTGTGGAAAGGAAGCATCTTTTCTACGATATTTAGAAAAACAAACAAACAACAACAAGACGCTTTTATTTTCTGTTTTCTGCGGTTTTAAATTTAAGAATTATCTTAAGTTAAGTTTAAAAGGAAAGAAGGAAAGGTAAAAGGTGTTGTTCACTTGACTTAAACTACCACTTCATGACATCACGAGGTGGAAAAGAGCATTTAGAGCTTTGGAAATGTGGACAGACTAATAATAAAACACGTGCGAAAGAAACAAAACACAACTCCTGGTCTGTTTTTGGAGAAGAAAACAACATTAAAACTCGATTTAAAGCTCGCCGGAGTCCTTTTTGTGTAATACAGGAGCTTTAAACACACATAATTCACATGTGGAGACGGCGCGTTCGATGTCGTAGCGTTTTATTCGACTCGAGTGTGTTCAGAAAAGCCCTTTTGGAGTTCGGGATGTTTTAGTCCTCTCTCCTCTCACAGTAAATAACATCTTTACAAACCGCGCCGCAGCCAAATGCGCGATTCAAGATCCGACAAAAGCATCAAAAGGTGTCTGGTTTTTACAAAGTGTCAGAAATGTGTAGAAATATAGTTTAGAGTTTGTTTATTTCGTTTACAAAAGAAACCCCGGAGTCTTCAAACCCAAAAGGAGAAGCCGGTACAAGGCCTGAGCGGCGGCGGCGGCGTGTTGTGGTGGATTCTCAGCGGTGGCACTGTCAGACCTGCGGTTTGTTTCGGGACTTTTTTAGAAGAAGAAGAAGCGAAACTGCCGAAAAAAATAAAAAATAAAAATAAAAACATCGGGAAAAGATGTTGTGAAAGCTGCCTACCGCTGCTTCTGCCACCGACGGAGGAGATTTGGTGCAGAGACGAGAGGAAGAGGAGGAAGAGGAGGAGGAGATGTGAAAACAGAGAAAGCTTTAAAACAAAACAAAAAAAAAGAGAAATGTATGTGGAAGTGAAGAAAGACCAAGGACGGGCAATTATTTTTTCCACGAGGGCCACAGGAGGAAAAAAAAACACCGTGGAGGCCAAAATGAAGAAGAAAAACTCAATCCTGCAGAATATTAATTGTAAAATATCAGTGTTTTGACGAGGTGGAGGGTTTTCATGAAGCAAGTTAAAGCAAAAGTCTGGAATTATTTGACCAGTCCAGGTTTATCAAAGTGACTGAGCAGAGGCGACCTGAGCTGCCCCAGTAACAAGAACCCAGAAACAAACCTGATCAGGACCAAAGGAACTGACAAGATTATTTCACATCTGTCTCCAAGAACGACTAAAGAAACAGTTTAGTCTAAAGATTCAGGACGAGCATCACACACCTGAGTCAGAAGAACAACTGTCTGTCTCATACAGTTTAAACACACACCTGTGTCTGTGTGTATCTAGGTGTATGTGTGTGTGTATCTAGTTGTGTGTGTGTATCTAGTGTGTATAGTGTGTGTGTGTAGTGTGTTGTGTGTATCTAGTCGTGTGTGTGTGTGTATAGTCATATGTGTGTATCTAGTTGTGTGTGTATATCTAGTCATGTGTGTATATCTACTCGTGTGTGTGTGTGTGTATATCTAGTCGTGTGTGTGTATCTAATCGTGTGTGTGTATCTAGTCGTGTGTGTGTATATCTAGTCGTGTGTGTGTATCTAGTCGTGTAGTCTATGTGTGTGTGTGTGTGTATATCTAGTCTGTGTGTGTGTGTATGTGTGTGTATCTAGTCGTGTGTCTGTGTGTGTATCTATCTAGTGTGTGTGTATATCTAATCGTGTGTGTGTATCTAGTCGTGTGTGTGTATATCTAGTGTGTGTGTGTGTATCTAGTCGTGTATGTGTGTGTGTATATCTAGTCGTGGTGTGTGTATCTAGTCGTGTGTGTGTGTGTATCTAGTCGTGTGTGTGTGTGTATATCTAGTCGTGTGTGTGTATCTAGTCGTGTGTGTGTGTATATCTAGTCGTGTGTGTAGTCGTGTGTGTGTATCTAGTTGTGTGTGTGTGTGTGTATATCTAGTCGTGTGTGTGTGTGTATATCTAGTCGTGTGTGTATCTAGTCGTGTGTGTGTGTATCTAGTCGTGTGTGTATCTAGTCGTGTGTGTGTGATTAGCATTAGCCGCATTAGCTCTGTGTGTCCTTGTCCTTTAAAGTGCAGAGTTGTGGATTATGGACACACTCGTTTACTGCAAACTCAGGAAGAACACCACATCCCTCTATCTATCTATCTCTCTCTCTTTCTCCTCCCTCTCTCTCTTGTTCTCTTTCATCTCCTCCCTCTTCCTCTTTCATAACCCCATCCCTTTCTCCATCTCCCTCCTTCTCTCCATCTCTTTCTGTCCCAGTGTTTCCCCGTTTGTCTCTCTCTCTCTCTTTCTAAGTTTCACCTCAATCTCTCTCTCTTTCTCCCCTCATTTCTTATCTGTCCTCTCTCCCTCCTTCTTTCCACCTCTTTGTCTCTTCTCTCTCCCTCTTTCTCTCTCTCATCTCTCTTCCTGCTCCTGTATTTTTCTCTCTTCCCTCCTTTTTCCTCTTCTCTCTCTCTCTCTGATGTCTTTCTGCCCGTATATTTCTCTCTTCCCTCTTTTTTTCCTCCTCTCTTCCTCCTCGCAACTCCTCTTTTCCTCCTCTCATCCTACTTTCCTTTCTCTCTTCCTCTCCCTCTTCTCTTCCTTTCTTTCAGTGTGTAATAGATGCACAGGTTCAGGTCTGGATGCTGACGTTGCTCTGACAGGACAAAACCACCTCTCCTTCACCCCCAACTCCCTCCATCTCTTCCTCCATCTCTCCATCTCTCTCCCTCTCCATCTCTCCATCTCCCTCTCTCTCTCTCTGTCTCTCTCTCTCTCTCTCCGTTCTCCCCTCTTTCTTCTTCTATTTTTAAGCTCTTCTGCAGACTCACAGCAGAATCTACAGTGTTCAAACTATAAAATGTAGACCTGGTTTAGACCTGGTTCAGTCCTGGTTTAGTCCTGGTTTAGTCCTGGTTTAGACCTGGTTCAGTCCTGGTTCAGTCCTAGCTCAGTCCTGGTTCAGTCCTGGTTCAGTCCTGGTTCAGTCCTGGTTTCGTCTTGGTTTAGTCCTGGTTTAGTCCTGGTTTAGTTCTGGTTTATCTCGCTCGTTTCTCGTGTCTCTGTGGGTAATGATCAGACAGGGGCGGTCCTGTCTGCTCGTGGTCTCCTCCGGCGTTCCGTTCGCTCCGATAACAAAGTGTGTACAGCTGATCGTCCCACAGATACCGGGAATTACGCCACCGGAATTCCAGATAAGACTCCAGCTCCGGGAGCGCGCACGTCTGTGTCCCTGTCGAGGCTGGCAGGTGCAGTGATGTTACAGACAGGTGCAGTGATGCTACAGACAGGTGCAGTGTGGTTACAGGCAGGTGCAGTGTTACAGACAGGTGCAGTGTTACAGACAGGTGCAGTGTGGTTACAGACAGGTGCAGTGTTACAGACAGGTACAGTGTGGTTACAGACAGGTGCAGTGTTACAGACAGGTGCAGTGTTACAGACAGGTGCAGAGTTACAGACAGGTGCAGAGTTACACAGACAGAGTTACAGACAGGTGCAGTGTTACAGACAGGTGCAGTGTTACAGACAGGTGCAGTGTTACAGACAGGTGCAGTGTTACAGACAGGTGCAGTGTTACAGACAGGTGCAGTGTTACAGACAGGTGCAGTGTTACAGACAGGTGCAGTGTTACAGACAGGTGCAGTGTTACAGACAGGTGCAGTGTTACAGACAGGTGCAGTGTTACAGACAGGTGCAGTGTTACAGACAGGTGCAGTGTTACAGACAGGTGCAGTGTTACAGACAGTTACAGGCAGGTGCCGTGTTACAGACAGGTGCAGTGTTTACAGACAGGTGCAGTGTTACAGACAGGTGCAGTGTTACAGACAGGTGCAGTGTTACAGACAGGTGCAGTGTTACAGACAGGTGCAGTGTTACAGACAGGTGCAGTGTTACAGACAGGTGCAGTGTTACAGACAGGTGGATGATGTGAATTCATTTATACGGAACAAACTGGTTCATGATTGTTTCTGTGTGAACTGTTCCTCTGATCTTCTCCTCTGTTCCTCTCCTGACCCTCTGACCTCTGACCCTCTGACCTCTGACCCTGTGACCCTCTGACCTCTGACCCTCTGACCTCTGACCCTCTCCTCTGTGTCATGTCCACACATGAGCAGATGGTAAGATTCTCAAACGACACGCGACTGTAAAAGTCACTGATGTCATGTTGAAGTTGAAAGACAAACAAGGTTCATGTGAGGAACAAGAGAAGAACTTTGTTATTTTCTAAAATTACATGAAGAAATGTTTATGGATCCAACAGACGTTTGTTGTTGCTGAAGTGAACCTGTCACAGTCACTTTTACAGCGACACTTGTTGTGTGATCGTGTATTGATCCTGTCTGACCTGAGCCTCACACACGTGTCCAGAGAAGAAAAACTGTTCCTGAGTCTCTACATACACACACACACACACATACACACACAACTAACACACAACTACACACACACACACAACACACACATACACACACACACACACACACACACACACACACACACACACAACACACACACACACACACACACACACACACACACACACACACACACACACACACACACACACACACACACACACACACACAACTACACACACAACTACACACACACACACACACACACACACACACACACACACACACAACTACACACACACACACACACACAACTACAACACAACTACACACACACACACAACACACACACACAACTACACACACACACACACAACAACACACACACTACACACACACACACACAACTACACACACACACACAACTACACACACACACACACACACACAACTACACACACACACACACACACACTTACACACATACACACACACACAACTACACACAACACACACACACACACACACACATACACACACACACACACACACACACACACACACAACTACACACACACACACACACAACTACATACACACACACACACACACAACTACACACACACACACACACAACTACATACACACACACACACACACACACACAACTACACACAAACTACACACACACACACACACACACACAACTACACACACACACACACACACACACACACACACACACACACAACTACACACACACACACACACACACACACACACACAAACACACACACACACACACACACACACACACACACACACACACACAACACACACACACACACACAACTACACACACACACACACACACACACACACAACTACACACACACAACTACACACACACACACACACACACACACACACACACAACTACACACACACACAACTACACACACACACACAACTACATACACAACACATACACATACACACACACACACACACATACAACTACATACACACACACACACACACACACACACAACTACACACACACACACACACACACCCCAGACTGGGACTAAACCAGGACTAAATCAGAACTAAACCAGGTCTACATTGCAGTTAGAAAGTATGAAGGCAACAAGAAGTAAAACAAAGATCTACAATATGATCCAAAGTACAACTTAGAACAAACACTTATGTGAATTATTTAACAAAATGAAATACATCTGTATTTGTTTTCTAAAGATTTCAACTTTAAAGCTGCACTGTGTAACATTTAAGGAGCAGGACCCATCAGCTGCTCATCTAGAAATATACTGTCTGTGTAAGAAGTGAATAAAACAGACACAACTGGTTTGTTTTGTGTGTTTTATGTGTGTTATGTATGTTGTTTTTGTGTGTTGTGTGTGTTGTTGTGTGTTTTGTGTGTGTTGTTGTGTGTTTTGTGTGTGTTAAGTATGATGTTGTGTGTGTGTTGTTGTTGTATGTTGTTGTGTGTGTTGTTGTGTGTTGTTTTGTATGTTTTATATGTGTTGTGTATATTGTTTTGTGTGTTGTTGTGTGTGTGTTGTTGTGTGTTGATGTGTTTGTGTGTGTGTTGTGTTGTTGTGTTGTGTTGTGTTTGTTGTGTGTGTTGTGTGTTGTTGTGTGTTGATGTATGTTGTGTGTGTGTGTTGTGTTGTGTTGTGTTGTGTGTTGTTTTGTATGTTTTTGTATGTGTTGTTGTATATTGTTTTGTGTGTTTGTTGTGTGTGTGTTGTTGTATGTTGTGTGTGTGTGTGTGTGTGTGTGTGTGTTGTTGTGTGTTTGTGTGTTTGTTGTATGTTGTTGTGTGTTGTTGTGTGTTTTGTATGTTGCTGTGTTGTGTGTTTTATGTGTGTTTTCTATGTTGTTTGTGTTGTGTTGTGTGTGTGTGTGTTGTGTTGTTGTGTTTGTTGTGTGTGTTGTGTGTGTTCCCAGTACAGTGTGTGTTATTCTGTCTCTCTGCTCGGGGGCCCGGTCTTTCGTCTCTTGTCTCTCGTCTCTCGTTCTCTCTCTCGTCTTCGTCTCTCGTGTCCTCGTCTCTCTCGGTCTCGTCTCTCGTCGTCTCGTGTCTCGTCTCTCGGTCTCGTCTCTCGTGTCTCGTGTCTCGTCTCTCGTCTCTCGTCTCTCGTTCTCGTGTCTCTCTCTCGTGTCTCGTCTCTCGTGTCTCGTCTCGTGTCTCGTCTCTCTCGTGTCTCGTCGTCTCGTGTCTCGTCTCTCGTCTCGTCTCTCGTCTCTCGTGTGTCTCTCTCGTCTCTCTCTCGTCTCTCGTCTCTCGTCTCTCGTGTCTCGTCTCTCGTGTCGTCTCGTCTCTCGTCGTGTCTCGTCTCTCGTGTGTCTCGTCTCGTCTCTCTCGTGTCTCGTGTTTCTCGTGTCTCGTGTCTCGTCTCTCGTCTCTCGTGTTCGTCTCTCGTGTCTCGTCTCTCTCTCGTGTCTCGTCGTCTTCGTCTCGTGTCTCGTCTCTCGTGTCTCGTCTTCGTTCTCGTGTCTCGTGTCTCGTGTCTCGTCTCTCGTGTCGTCTCGTGTCTCGTCGTGTCTCTCGTCGTGTCTCGTGTCTCGTGTCTCGTGTCTCGTCTCTCGTCTCGTCTTCGTCGTCTCGTGTCTCGTGTCTCGTCTTTCGTCTCGTGTCTCGTCTTTCGTCTCTCGTCTTTCGTTTCTCTCGTCTTTCGTCGTCTCTCGTCCCCACAGACTGCAGTTTATAGCCTCCTCCACACGGCGCCCCCTACCCCCCACAGAGAACCACTGCACCACAACTCTACACACCCACAGGCTTTACACACACACACACACACACACACACACACACACACACACACACACACACTTTCAACGTGTCCTCTAACCATCTATCCATACACATCCTCTCTCTTTTTCTCTCTGTTTATATCCATCCATCTACACAACAGAAAGTGGAGTTAAAATCGACTCTCACAGAATCTATTTTAACATTTTCTCAGAGTTTATATGAGTCCAATCTGTTCGAGAGTTAATTTAACATTTTTTCATCATGTTACTGAAGTAACACTGAAATCCAGAGTTATATTCACGGTCGAGCAGAAGTAAACAACAAGGCCAAAAATTCAAGTTAATTCATCTGATATAAAAATGTATTGAACAGATACATATGTTCTCTAGTTTATGAAACTGTTGACCTTTTTTCTGGACCAGTTTTGGTTCTAAAGTTCCATACGTTTTAAACAGACCATGTATGAAAACATTTTTTTTTATGTATTTAAAGTAATATTGAAGTAATATTAAAAGTATTCAGAAGAAAAAACGGACAAATTATGTAAAATCATGCACCTTCTACTTCACAGGTGTCAAACATAAGGCCCAGGGGCCAGATCCGGCCCTCCAAGACCTTTAATCTGGCCCTCGGCTGATTTTCTACTAAAATATTTTAACTAATTTTCTATTTAAATATTGGTAATTTGGTTCGCCAGCGTCTCTGTACGTGGCCCCTCCCACCAGAGCAGCACAAATGAAGACTTGTCTCTTTCCAAACGCTCTTAAAGGACGATCGTTTTTGACTGTTGACCATGACACCCTCATCAGAAAAATGTCCAACATGAGAAAAAGTGGAGCAGAATGAAAAATGGACTTATCCTATTGCATATGAGTTCATGTTAAAACTTTGTGTTGAAATTAAGTTTTTCTTAAAGTTTCAGGTTGTTCATAATATTATAATATTTAGGTAAAAGAAAGAGTTCATCAATTAAAAAAGATTTTCTGTAATAGATTTGTGTTTCTCTGCACAAATATTTGAACTTATTGTTATTTTTGGGGTTTATATGACATGAGTTTTTCTGATCCGGACACTTTGGGATCAAAGTCGGTTGGATACGACCCCCAGAACAAATGAGTTTGACACCCCTGGTTCTACTTTTACAATTTTCCCTCGTTACTTTTCCCTCCGTTACCATGATCTTTCTTAATAAAAAATCTCATGAGTCAAAAAGTCAGAGGTTTTTCAACCTAATCTTGTACCATATGGTAGAAACTATATGAAGCAAATATTCAACAGTTTGTTAAGGATATGGAAGTGAGAACCAAGAGTTATCACTGTTTGGATTTATTGCCCAAAAGTGCTGGCATATTTCATTCCCTCCGTTACCGACATGAGTTTTTAAATTTTTTTGTCAACACTTGAAAGAATCTCACAGGTTTAACTTGACCCTGTTGGAGTGTAACTCTTTCTACATTCTGTACTTTACTTTATTTCAATAGTTCCTCTAGTTTCTGAATAAGAGACATTTGAATGTCAAAAATCTGCCCGTTTCCCTCCGTACCACTTGTCTGGACCCACATACACTTTATTGCATTTGTCTTTAAAAAGAACCCAAGAAGTTAGAGCGAAACCCCCACGAGAGGCGACTGGATTTCAAACAAGTTGGATTTTC
This sequence comes from Boleophthalmus pectinirostris, assembly GCF_026225935.1. NCBI lineage: Eukaryota > Metazoa > Chordata > Actinopteri > Gobiiformes > Gobiidae > Boleophthalmus > Boleophthalmus pectinirostris. The sequence goes on from NW_026571070.1 coordinate 3,340,722, forward strand.
TTGCGACCGACGAATGCCGATCGGGATCTGGTCTTTACCCCATGTTTACTTCACGAAGCACGACACACTCGGCCCGATCCCCAAAACAGTCGCACGAGTGAAAAATCTAGGCCTGGTATCATTAAGGAGTTGCCGATTATGATAACATACCTCGATACCTCGATACACTACCTCGTACAGGATTTGGTTCGATATGATTATTTCAAATTGATTCGATACGGTTCAATAAAATAAAGGCTAAATCTTGGATGTGACACTAAAAGTCTTTGTTAAACCACTTCTGATGCAAAGTTCATATGAAACACAAACATTTTAATCATCAAAACAGTAAAAATGTCAAATGTGTCGCAAAATGAGTTCTTTCACTCCACAAACAACAAAACTGTCGCTGTAACAATAAAATTTAGTAAAAACACACTAAACACTCTGGTGAAATACGATACAGTACCCGTCGATACTGTATCATCACATTTAACGATACTAATATCGATATTCCGATATTTTTGCACAACCCTAGAAAAATCGGCTCAGAAAGGGTCAAAAATCTTCCGGCTTAAGAAGAATAAACGTGAAACATGATCCAGGAAGAAATGAATTTGGCTTAACTTACTTATTAATTAGTTTTTAAAAGAGTTAAGTGTTTACATAGTCTTTTTTTTTTTTTTAATTCAGAGTGAAATCTGTCTTGTGAACGTGGAAACTGAAGATGATTTTGACGTGTTTAAATGTGAGTGAAGTGAGCGGACGAGGAGAATAAACGAGCAGAGGAAAAGTGTCTGTGTTTAAACTAAAGGTTAATCAATAAACACGTCGACTCCGCTGACCCTCGACACCCAAACCTCCTCGGTCCGTTTCACCCGCGGGACTCGCGCGCGCGGATCCGCGGTATCGATCCAGCTCCGGAACTTTTGGAAAATCGACGGAAGATCGGAATTTTTCTCGGTTTCATATGTTTTTATT
>NW_026571070.1:3344681-3407181 GCF_026225935.1 Boleophthalmus pectinirostris
TGACTAAGTGTTTTTTATTTTATTTAAGCTTTGAGCAAATGAAAATAAATATTAAAAAAAATCAAGAAAAATTAAGAAATAAGAAAATAATTAATTGCTACGAATGTAAAATTTTTTTCTCTCTAAACAAATGCAATATATGCCCCTCTGGTTTAGACCAGAAATAGACCAGGTTTAGTCCTGGTTTAGACCAGGTTTAGACCTGATATAGTTCTATTTAAGCTCTAGTTTAGTCCTAATTTAGATCTGAAATAAACCTGATAAAGTCCTGGTTTAGTCCTAATTTAGTGCTGGTTTAGCTCTACATTAGACCTGGTTTAGACTCGATTTAGACCTGGTTTAGACCTGATATAGTCCTATTTGAGCTCTAGTTTAGTCCTGGTTTAGTCCTGGTTTAGACCTGGTTTAGACCTGGTTTAGATCCGATATAGTCCTGGTTTGGTGCTTGTTTAGACCAGGCTTAGATCTGAAATGGACTTGAAATAGACCTGAAATAAACCTTAAATAGTCCTGATTTAGTCCTGGTTTAGTCCTGGTTTAGACCAGATTTAGACCTGGTTTAGACCTGATATAGTTCTATTGTAGCTCTACATTAGTCCTGGTTTAGTCCTGGTTTAGATCTGAAATAAGCCTGAAACAGACCTGAAATAGACCTGATATAGTTTTGGTTTAGTCCGAGTTTAGTCCTGGTTTAGACCAGTTTAGACCAGGTGTAGACCTGATATAGTTCTATTTTAGCTCTAGGTTAGTCCTGATTTAGACCTGAAATAGACCTCATATATTCCTGGTTTAGACCTGGTTTAGACCTTATAGAGTTCTATTTTACCTCTAGTTTAGACCTGGTTTAGTCCTGGTTTAGATCTGATATAGACCTGAAATAGACCTGATATAGTCCTGGTTTAGTCTTGGGTTAGATCTGGTTTAGACCTGGTTTAGTCCTTAGAAAATTCTATTTTAGCTCTAGTTTAGACCTGGTTTAGTCCTGGTTTAGATTCTTAAATAGACCTGAAATAAACCTCAAATAGTCCTACTTTAGTCCTGGTTTAGACCTGAAATAAACATTTTTAAAAACAGTAAAAATCATGTAGTGGGTTTTAAATGATCATAAACTGTGATAAAACCTAAAATAAAAACGGTCAAAGTGGATCTTAAATAAATTCTCTCTGTATCGACGTGAGTTAAAAGCTCGTGGGTTTTTCCTCCGTCCTGACGAGACCCACTTCACTTTATGGTCCATTTGTCTCGTCGTGCATTTGTGGTCTCGACCTCTGACCCTCGGCCGCCGTCACACTCCATTTAACGAAGACCAGATACCAGAGAGGAGCCCAGGGACCGGCCGGGTCTGCGGAGGGCGAGGCGGTACGGCGGGTAACCAGGACGACCCCCGAGCGCGAGGACCGGCCGGGTCTGCGGAGGGCGAGGCGGTCCGGCGGGTAACCAGGACAAAAAAAATCGATTCTGAGGACCAGTCGGGTCTGTGGAGGGATGAGGGTCCAGAGGTAACCAGGACAACGAGAGTCTAGGGACCAGTCAGGTCTGTGGTACCTGGTATCTGGTACAGTCTTGGTTTAGTCCTGGTTTAGCCCTAGTTTAGACCAGGTTTAGATCTGAAACAGACCTGAAATAAACCTAATATAGTCCAGGTTTAGTCCTAGTTTACTCCTGGTTCAGACCTGAAATAGACCTGGTTTAGTCCTGATTTAGTCCTGGTTTAGTCCTGGTTTAGTCCTGGTTTAGTCCTTTCAGTTTAGACCTGGTTTAGTCCTGTTTAGTCCTCGTTTAGTCCTGTTTAGTCCTCGTTTAGTCCTGTTTAGTCCCTGAGTCCTGGTTTAGTCCTGGTTTAGTCCTGGTTCAGTCCTCGTTTAGACCTGGTTTAGGTCCTGGTTTAGTTCCTGGTTTAGACCAGTCCTGGTTTAGTCCTAGACCTGGTTTCAGTCCTGGTTTAGACCTGTTTAACCTGGTTTAATCCTGGTTTAATCCTGGTTTCAGACCTGTTTCAGTCCTGGTTTAGTCCTGGTTAGTCCTAGTTTAGTTATGGTTTAGACCTATTTTAGTCTTGGTTTGGTCCCGGTTTCGACCTGGTTCGGTTCTGGTTTAATCCCTGGTTTTAATCTTTTAGTTTTAGTTTTTAGTTTTTAGTTTTAGTTTTAGTTTTAGTTTCTTAGTTTTAGTCTCGATTTAGTTTTTAGTCTCGAGTTTTAGTTTAGTTTTAGTCTCGCTTTAGTCCTGCTCCAGACCTGCTTTGGTCCCCGCATCTCCACGGCGACCGTCGAAGTGACACAATACATCTTTAATCCCCCTTCATCCGCGATCTAATTCGACAAACATCACTTCACATTTGGTTTTACATCGCTCCTCTCGCTCTTTCCCGCCCGCGGCGCCGCTCCCTCCCCCCCCGTCTGCTCTCCGCTCCTCCCGCTCCCCCTTCATATCGAGGTGTGTAATACAACATGACACAATAATTATCTGCTCGCGGTTAAGAGCCGGTGTTTACAAAGCGCCCTTAAACGCATCACCACATGGACTTTAATTACATTTACTCAAAACTGAAACGAGGCCGGAGCGGAATTAAACGAAAAATAAACGCCTCCAAATTGGCTGTCAGGGCGCGCGCCGACGAAAGCTTGTATTGTGCGGGAAAGATTAATAACTACGCGCTTTGGGGGGAGCCTCGCCTGCGCGTCTGTGGTAATATTTAGAGTCCTCAGCATTAGCGGTTAAATGTTTTCTACGGGCGCATCGATCGGCGAGGACGGAGCGAGGAGGCCGAGGCAGAAAACGCGCCGGTCGATACTTATTGGATCGGCGGAGCTAATGACCTTTTCAAAACTACGCGTAAAAGACGGCGTTTAAAGCTGCGCCGCGGAACTTTTCCTGCTTTTACCCCTGGAGATGACGTCGTAGGTTTGTCGTAGGAAAAGACAACAACAACAACGATTTTCTTCATTATTTGTCTCCAAACCAGAACCAAACCAGGACTAAACCAGGACTAAACTGAGACTCAAACAGGACTAAACCAGGACCGAACCAGGACTAAACCAGGACTAAACCAGGACTAAACTGAGACTCAAACAGGACTAAACCAGGACCGAACCAGGACTAAACCAGGACTAAACAGGACTAAAACAGGACTAACTGAAACCAGGACTAAACCAGGACTAACCAGGACTGAGACAAACAGGACTAAACCGAACCAGGACTAAACCAGGACTTAAACTGAGACTCAAACAGGACTAAACCAGAAACCAGGACTAAACCAGGACTAAACCAGGACTAAACTGACTCAGGACTAAACCAGAAACCAGGACTAAACCAGAAACCAGGACTAAACTGAGACTCAAACAGGACTAAACCAGGACTAAACCAGGACTAAACCAGGACTAAACTGAGACTCAAACAGGACTAAACCAGGACCGAACCAGGACTAAACCAGGACTAAACTGAGACTCAAACAGGACTAAACCAGGACCGAACCAGGACTAAACCAGGACTAAACTGAGACTCAAACAGGACTAAACCAGGACCGAACCAGGACTAAACCAGGACTAAACTGAGACTCAAACAGGACTAAACCAGGACTAAACTGAGACTCAAACAGGACTAAACCAGGACCGAACCAGGACCAAACCAGGACTAAACCGGGACTCAAATAAAAGCCTCAAAAAAAGTCATAACGAGCAATTATGAATTTAAAACTCATAATTATGACTTTAAAACTGATAATTATAACTCTTAATTATGACTTTAAAACTACTAATTGTGACTTTTTAAATCATAATTATAACTTTAAAACTTGTAATTGTGACTTTTTAAATCACAATTATGACTTTTAAAATGGTAATTACGACTTTAAAACTGATAATTATGACTTTAAAAAAAAAGGACCGAACCAGGTTAAAAACCAGGCTGAACCAGGACTAAAACAGGATTGTACCACGAACTAAACCAGGTCTAAACCAAGACTAAACCAGGGCCACAAAAAGGACAAAAACATGACTGAAGCAGGACTGAACTGACACCAAACCAGGACTAAACCGTAACTAAACCAGAACTAAACCAGGTCTAAACTAGGATAAACCAGGACCAAACAAGAAATAAACCTGGACCAAACCAGCACCAAAACAAGACTAAACCAGGATTAAACCAGGACTAAACCAATACTGAACAAGGACTAAACCAGGACCAAACCAGGACCAAAGCAGGATTAAAACCAGGAGTAAACCAAAACGAAACCAAGACTAAACCAGGACTGAACCAGGTTTAAATTGGGACCAAACCAGGACCAAACCAGGACTGAACTGTGCTAAACCTGGGCCACAACTGAGACAAAAAAAAAGGACAAAACTAGACTAAATTAGGACTAAATTAGAACTAAATCAGAACTAAACCAAGACTGCACCTTGAATAAAACCAGGGACTAAACCAGGTCTAAACCAGGACTAAACCTGAACTAAAACAGGACTAAACCAGGGACTAAACCAGGTCTAAACCAGGACTAAACCTGAACTAAAACAGGACTAAACCAGGACTGAACTGTGCTAAACCTGGGCCACAACTGAGACAAAAAAAAAGACTAAACTAGACTAAATTAGGACTAAATTAGAACAAATAAATAACTAAAGAACTAAAAAACTAACCAGGAACTAAACCAAGACTAAACACGACTAAATGAACTAAACCTAAACCTGAACCAGGACTAAAACCAGGGACTAAACCAGGTCTAAACCAGGACTAAACCTGAACTAAACAGGACTAAACCAGGACTAAACCAGGACTAAACCAGGACTAAACCTGAACTAAAACAGGACTAAACCAGGACTGAACTGTGCTAAACCTGGGCCACAACTGAGACAAAAAAAAAGACTAAACTAGACTAAATTAGGACTAAATTAGAACTAAATCAGAACTAAACCAAGACTGCACCTTGAATAAAACCAGGTCTAAACCAAGACTAAACCTGAACTAAAACAGGACTAAACCAGGGACTAAACCAGGTCTAAACCAGGACTAAACCTGAACTAAAACAGGACTAAACCAGGGACTAAACCAGGTCTAAACCAGGACTAAACCTGAACTAAAACAGGACTAAACCAGGTCTAAACCAGGTCTATCTGTGTCTTTGTTTCTCAAGGACACTTCTTGAACTGTGTTTTGAAGTAAAATTATTCGTAAACTCACCAGGATAGAAACCATAATTGGAAAGTAAAACTAACAAAGATATAAAACAGTTTCATAATTGCACTTATTCTAATTGTGAGTGGATTTGTGCTGAGTTAAGTCGAACCTTCGCTGTAAATCCGCTCTCTGCCCTATTTCCTTGTTTCACTTTTTCCTTCGCCCCAAAACACGGGATTCCAAACCGCACAGCCCCAATTATTTCGTATTTATTATTTCATTTTCCCGCTCTCTTTCCCCTAACGAGCGCGGGGAGAGGAGCCGGAGCACCCTATGGCGTCGGCGCTGCCTCAGAAACCCGCCCGGACCTCCAGGGGGCAATTAGCGCGAGGAGAATGTCAGGGAGACCGGAGCGCGGCGTACCCAGGTGAGGGAGCGCGCGGCCGGGGCGGAGCGGTGCCACGGGTGGGTCTGGACCCGGAGCTCGGTCCCACAGAGGAGGAAGAGGAAGACGAGGAAGAGGGAAAGAGTTATGTAAGAAATACTGCGGGAGAGTGACAGGACTGCAGGATTCTACTTAATTAAAGGGCTCAGAGTATTTTCGTTTTCATCACAAACAGACCTCGAGTTGTGTTTTGTTTTGTTTTATTCACACATGTTTAAACCTCTAAAGACCTAAGGGTAATTTTCACTACATTTAGTACATCCTCACTTGGATTTTTTTCTTTATTGTGCTTTTAACACTCCATATTTTACCCCCTAATGAAGTGTCATACATACTTTTGTTTTCAGTACAACCTGTTATTTCACGATCTGCTGCTGTAGTTGTGTCATGTGGCTGGAATAAAAACTACAGGACCAGAAATACAAAAAAAAATAAAGAAAACAGAAAATAAAACTCACACTCTTTCATACAAAACACTACGGAAGCCCGTTTCTGCCAGTAAATAAAAAATAAAAACCTCACAAAAAGTCATAATTACGAGTTTAAAAATCATAATTATGACGTTTAAACTTGTAATTATGACGTTTAAACTCGTAATTATGACTTTTAAAACTCGTAATTATGACTTTAAACTGATAATTATGACTTTAAACTCGTAATTGTGACTTTGAAACTCATAATTATGACATTAAAACTGATAATTATGACTTTTTTAAACTCATAATTATGACTTTTTTAATTATGACTTTTATTAACTTTAAACTGATAATTATGACTTTAAACTGTAATTATGACTTTTAAACTCATAATTATGACATTAAAAACGTAATAATATGACTTTGAAACTCATAATTATGACATTAAAACCGATAATTATGACTTTTAAACTCGTAATTATGACTTAAAAAACGTAATTATGACTTTAAAACTGATAATTATGACGTTTAAACTCATAATTATGACTTTAAAAACCGTAATTATGACTTTAAACTCATAATTATGACTTTAAACTAATTATGACTTTAACTTAATTATGACTTTTAAACTCGTAATTATGACTTTAAAACTGATAATTATGACTTTAAACTCATAATTATGACTTTTAAACTCATAATTATGACTTAAAAAAATCATAATTATGACTTTAAAACTGATAATTATGACTTTAAAACTCGTAATTATGACTTTTAAACTCATAATTATGACTTAAAAACCGATAATTATGACTTTTAAAACTGATAATTATGACATTAAAACTTGTAATTATGACTTTAAAACTCATAATTATGACTTAAACTCGTAATTGGTGGAGTAAAGAGCGAAGTATAGTTCTGCGTCGACTCAACACACGCTGTGGCCATCATCTTGTCGCAGAAAGAACTCATATTCCACTGAGTCCCGTCCTTTAGTCCTTTTATTGCGCCTTATAATCTGAAAAATGCGGTAATAATAAAAGGTTAAAGAGATCGGGCAATTCCAGGTCTGAAACGATCCAAATGATTCTCGTGAAGGTGTGTGGAGTTTAAAAACACAGTGGAGCACTTCCTGTATCACCACATGACATCACAAGTTGGAAGTGTCGTGTTTTCAGTTTGTGTGTTAAATGTTTGAAGGAAACAAAAACACAACTGCAGGTCTGTTTGTGACGAGGAAACGACATTAAACCAGAGAATAGAGTCAAACGGGAACTTTAAAACTCTCTTTTTTTTTTTTTTTTTTGGTTCTAAAATTAGTGTATTCCTCTTTTTCTCTCCCTCGTTTTCTCTCTCTTCCTCCTCCCTCTCTCTCTCGTCAGCCCAGACCTCATTTATTAGAAAGATAACTCGTCTCGTTCTCCATCTTTTCTTCACTTCCTCGAAATTTTCCTGCGACTCCCCAGAGCCCGAATCCAGACCGACCCAAACCAGAACTCCATCTGTCTCCACACATCTGGGTCAGTGGACCAAACCAGAACTAAACCAGGTCTAAACCCTAAACCAGGTCTAACTAGGTCTAAAACCAGGACCAGGTCTAAACCAGGACTAAACCAGGTCTAAACCTAAACCAGGACTCTAGGAAAAAGGTCTAAACCAGGTCTAAACCTAAACCAGGACTAAACCAGGACCAAACCAGGACTAAACCAGGACTAAACCAGGACAAACCTGGACAAAACCAGGACTAAAAGAGGACTGCACCAGGACCAAACCAGGTCTAAAAGAGGACTAAACCGGGTCTAAACCAGGACCAAACCAGAACAAAACCAAGACTAAACCAGGACTAAAACAGGGCCAAACCAGAACTGAACCAGGTCTAAACCAGGACCAAACCAGGACTAAAACAGGACTAAACCTGGACTGAAACAAGACTGAAACAGAACAAAACCAGGACTAAATCAGGACTAAAATAGGACTGAACAAGTTCTAAAACGAGACTAAAACAGGTCTAAACCAGGACTTAAACGGGACCAAACCAGAACTAAAACAGAACTAAACTAGGTCTAAACCTGGACTAAAACAGGACCAAACTGGTTCCAAACCAGGTCTAAAAACCAGGGCTAAACCAGGTGTAAAAAAAAGGATTAAAGCAGGTCTAAAGCAGGTCTAAACCAGGACTAAAACAGAACTAAAACAGGACCAAAACAGGACTAAAACAAGACTTAACCAGGGACTAAAACCAGGGACTAAACCAGGACTGAACTCAGACTAAACCAGGCCCACAAGCAGAACAAAGACATGACTGAACCAGGTCTAAACCGGGTCTGAACCGGGTCTGAACCGGGTCTGAACCAGGTCTAAACCAGGTCTAAACCAGGTCTGAACCAGGTCTGAACCAGGTCTAAACCAGGTCTAAACCAGGTCTGAACCAGGTCTAACCAGGTCTAAACCAGGTCTAAACCAGGTCTAAACCAGGAAACCAGGTCTGAACCAGGTCTGAACCAGGTCTAAACCAGGTCTGAACCAGGTCTAAACCAGGTCTAAACCAGGTCTAAACCAGGTCTGAACCAGGTCTGAAACCAGGTCTAAACCAGGTCTGAACCAGGTCTAAACCAGGTCTAAACCAGGTCTGAACCAGGTCTAAACCAGGTCTAAACCAGGTCTGAAACCAGGTCTAAACCAGGTCTAAACCAGGTCTGAACCAGGTCTAAACCAGGTCTAAACCAGGTCTGAACCAGGTCTAAACCAGGTCTAAACCAGGTCTAAACCAGGTCTGAACCAGGTCTGAACCAGGTCTAAACCAGGTCTGAACCAGGTCTGAACCAGGTCTGAACCAGGTCTAAACCAGGTCTAAACCAGGTCTAAACCAGGTCTAAACCAGGTCTGAACCAGGTCTAAACCAGGTCTAAACCAGGTCTAAACCAGGTCTAAACCAGGTCTAAACCAGGTCTGTCCGTGTCTTTGTTTCAAGGACTTTTCTTTAACTGTTTTGTGAAGTAAAAATGTTCGTAAACTCGCCGTGTCCCAGATCTGAGTAATTTACCTCTGGGAGACGAGTTGTGGTCCACAAACCCACATGGGCCCAAAACGAACGAACGACGAGCGACAGAAGAGAAAAGAGGAGAGGAAAGAGAGAGAGAGAGAGAGGAGAGGGAGGGACGCAGACGAGAGAAAGAGAGAGAGAACGAACAGAAGAAAAGAGGAGAGGAAGAGGAAAGTGTGTGTGACAGAGAGTTAATTACAAAAATAGATGGAAGAAAGAAAGGAACGGAACAAAAGGAAAGACAAAGGAGAGATGGAGAGAGAGAGAGAGAGAGAGAGAGAGAGAGATGGAAGAGGAGAGGAGGATGGAGGGATGGAGGAGAAGAAGAGAAGTGGACTTGGTCTCGTGTCTCAGGTGAAATTGTGGGTTGTCAGATTTCAACTTTAACTGAAAAAAGATCCAGTTATTTATAAAAAAAAAAAACAAAAAAACAAAATTTCTCTCTCTTTCTCTCTTCTCTCTCTCTCTCTCTCTTCTCTCTCTTCTCTCTCTCTCTCTCTCTCTCTCTCTCTGTCTCTTTCTCTCTTTCTCTCTCTCTCTCTTTCTCTCTCTTTCTCTCTCTTGTCTCTCTCTTGTCTCTCTTTCTCTTTCTCTTTCTCTTTCTTTCTCTTTCTCTCTGTCTCTGTGTTTCTCTCTTTCTTGTCTCTTTCTCTCTCGTCTCTCTCTCTCTCTCTCTCCTCTCTCTCAGTTTTTTTCTCTCTCTCCCTGCCTTTCTCTATCTCTCTTCTTCTCTCCTCTCTCTCTTGTCTCTTTCTCTCTTGTCTCTTTCTCTCTTTTTCTCTCGTCTCTGTATCTTGTCTCTCTTTCTCTGTCTGTCTTTTTCTCTATCTCTCTTTTTCTCTCGTCTCTTTCTATCTTGTCTCTGTCTTTCTCTCTCTGTTTTTCTCTCTCTGTCTCTATCTCTCTCTGTCTTTCTCTTTCTCTCTGCCTCTCTTTCTCTGTCTTTCTCTCTGTCTCTGTGTTTCTCTCTCTCTTGTCTGTCTTTCTCTCTCGTTTCTCTCTCTCTTGCCTCTTTCTCAGTTTTTTTTCTCTCTCTCTGCCTTTCTCTATCTCTATTTTCTCTCCTCTCTCTCTTGTCTCTTTCTCTCTATTTCTCTTTCTCTCTTTTTCTCTCGTCTCTTTCTCTCTTGTCTCTGTCTTTCTCTTTTCTCTGTCTTTTTGTCTCTGTCTTTCTTTCTCTGTCTTTCTCTTCTCTCTGTCTCTGTGTTTCTCTCTTTCTTGTCTCTTTCTCTCTCCTTCTCTCGTCTCTCTCTCTCTCAGTTTTTTCTCTCTCTCCCTGCCTTTCTCTATCTCTCTTCTTCTCTCCTCTCTCTCTTGTCTCTTTCTCTCTTTTTCTCTCGTCTCTGTTTCTTGTCTCTTTCTCTGTCTGTCTTTTTCTCTATCTCTCTTTTTCTCTCGTCTCTTTCTATCTTGTCTCTGTCTTTCTCTCCCTGTTTTTCTCTCTCTGTCTCTATCTTTCTCTCTGCCTCTCTTTCTCTGTCTTTCTCTCTGTCTCTGTGTTTCTCTCTCTCTTTCTCTGTCTTTCTATCTGTCTCTGTGTTTCTCTCTCTCTTTCTCTGTCTTTCTATCTGTCTCTGTGTTTCTCTCTCTCTTGCCTCTTTCTCAGTTTTTTTTCTCTCTCTCTCTGCCTTTCTCTATCTCTATTTTCTCTCCTCTCTCTCTTGTCTCTTTCTCTCTATTTCTCTTTCTCTCTTTCTCTCTTTTTCTCTCGTCTCTTTCTCTCTTGTCTCTGTCTTTCTCTTTTCTCTGTCTTTCTCTCTCTGTCTTTCTCTTTCTCTCTGTCTCTGTGTTTCTCTCTTTCTTGTCTCTTTCTCTCTCTCTCTCGCCTCTTTCTCAGTTTTTTCTCTCTCTCCCTGCCTTTCTCTATCTCTCTTCTTCTCTCCTCTCTCTCTTGTCTCTTTCTCTCTTGTCTCTTTCTCTCTCGTCTCTTTCTCTCTTGTCTCTGTCTTTCTCTCTCTGTCTTTCTCTTTCTCTCTGTCTCTGTGTTTCTCTCTTTCTTGTTTCTTTCTCTCTCTTGTCTCTTTCTCGTCTCTCTCTCTCGTCTCTCTCTCTCTCAGTTTTTTCTCTCTCTCCCTGCCTTTCTCTATCTCTCTTCTTGTCTCTTTCTCTCTTGTCTCTTTCTCTCTTTTTCTCTCGTCTCTGTTTCTTGTCTCTTTCTCTGTCTGTCTTTTTCTCTATCTCTCTTTTTCTCTCGTCTCTATCTCTCTCTGTCTTTCTCTTTCTCTCTGCCTCTCTTTCTCTCTGTCTCTGTGTTTCTCTCTCTTTTGTCTGTCTTTCTCTCTCGTTTCTCTCTCTCTTGTCTCTTTCTCAGTTTTTTTTCTCTCTCTCTCTGCCTTTCTCTATCTCTGTTTTCTCTCCTCTCTCTCTTGTCTCTTTCTCTCTCTGCCTTTCTCTCTTTCTCTCTTGTTTCTCTCGCTCTTGCCTCTCTATCTTTTTCTCTGTCTCTCTTCTCTTTCTCCTTCCCTCTTTATCCCATCTCTCTGGGCTCCTCCCTCTCTTTTGTCTTTTGTCTCTTTGCTCTTCCCCATCTCTCCTCCTCCCTTCTCATTCCCTCCCTCCTCTCCTCCTCCTCTTTTCTTCTCTCCTCATCCCCTCAGAGTAATTGGCTAAATGGGAGTTTAAAGTCATTACCTCTCTTCATCCCCCCATCCCCCATCTCTCTCTCTCCATCCCCCATCTCTCTCTCTCTCTCCATCCCTCATCCTCTCTCTCTCTCTCTCTCTCTCTCTCTCTCTCTCTCTCTCTCTCTTCTCTCTCTTCTCTCTCTCTCTCTCTCTCTCCTGCAGCTAATAAATGACAGTTTGATTTTGCTAAATGTTTTCTGGTGCAGATTCATAAGAGTCCGGAGCCGAGCAGATGTGTCCAGACCCGGAGACGGACTCAGACCGAGACTCAGACCCAGACCGAGACTCAGACCCAGACCCAGACCCGGACCCGGACCCGGACCCGGACTCAAACAGCAGAGCCAGGCTATCAAGTCTAATCATGCTAATGGTGTTAGCAACGTCAGGTGAAAAGAGACCAGAGGTAAAATAAACAAATAAACAAAGAAAATGAATAAACACACGAACAAAAAAAGAAAGAAACAAACAAACAAACAGAAAAATAACAACTGGCTGATTCATCTTGGCATCTTCAACATTTGTAGGAATTACCAGGACTAAACCAGGACTAAACCAGGACTAAACCAGGACTAAACCAGGACTAAACCAGGACTAAACCAGGACTGAACCAGGACTAAACCAGGACTAAACCAGGACTAAACCAGGACTAAACCAGGACTAAACCAGGGAGATTAAACCAGGACTAAAACCAGGATTAAACCAGGACTAGGACTAAACCAGGACTAAACCAGGAACCAGGACTAAAACCAGGAAACCAGGACTAAACCAGGACTAAACCAGGACTAAACCAGGACTGAACCAGGACTGACTAAACCAGGACTAAACCAGGACTAAACCAGGAACTAAACCAGGACTTAAACCAGGACTAAAACAGGACTAAACCAGGACTAAACCAGGAACCAGGATTAAACCAGGACTAAACCAGGACTAAACCAGAACTAAACCAGAACTAAAACAGGACTAAAATCTGACTAAACCAGGACTAAACCAGGACTAAACCAGAATTAAACCAGGACTAAACCAGGACTAAACCAGGATTAAACCAGGACTAAAACAGGACTAAAAACTGACTAAACCAGGACTAAACCAGACTAAAACCAGGACTAAAACAGGACTAAAACAGGACTGAACCAGGACTAAAAAAGGATTAAACCAGGAGTAAAACAAGAATACAACAGGACTAAACTGGACCTAAAACAGGATTAAACCAGAACTAAAAAAAGACTAAACAAATTATATTTACACAAAACAAACATAAAAAAAATTTACAAAAAATGAGACAAAATAAATCATATCAAGCACAACTTTTACTCAAATAAAATTACTGTTCCACTGTACTACATATTACTCAAGTAGAAGTACATATTACTCAAGTAGAAGTACATATTACTCAAGTAGAAGTACATATTACTCAAGTAGAAGTACATATTACTACAGTAGAAGTACATATTACTCAAGTAGAAGTACATATTACTACAGTAGAAGTACATATTACTCAAGTAGAAGTACATATTACTACAGTAGAAGTACATATTACTACAGTAGAAGTACATATTACAGTAGAAGTACATATTACTACAGTAGAAGTACATATTACTACAGTAGAAGTACTCTTACACTGTACTATGTATTACCCAAGTTACTACATATTACTGAAGTAGAAGTAAAAGTACGTGTTCTGAAAAGTACTTTGAGTAAATAAGTACAAATGATTCCAGTTTTATAATGAACCCGTTAAGTTTCATTTGGCCTGGTTTGGCACAGATGGGCCTGGTTTGGTCCGGTCGGGCACGAGACCCCGAGTGTCGTTATTCCTCGTTCCTCGTTCCTTTTCCTTTTCCCGTGGTCTTTGTGCATGTTTTGCCGTCGCCTCGGTGTGGTCCGTCACCGTCGGCTGAACAAAGACTGTACGCGCCGGCTCCGCGGAGGGGGGAGGGGGGACGAGCTTCCCGGTTGGCCCCCGAACAGGGAAGGCGCTGTGGGAATACGGCCGGCGAATGGGAGCCGGGCCCGTTTCTATGTAAACGAGGGAGGGCGGCGCCGGCGGTAATGACCCTGCGTGTGACCGCGGCAAAACAAAGACGCCAAATAAAAGACGCCAAATAAAAGACCAAAATAAAAGACCCAAATAAAAGACCCAAATAAAGCGTGAAAGTGTCGAGAGAGAAAACAGACGCCAAAACAAGATCGTTTAAAAGAACCGTGTTACGACGTTTTCCTGATCTGTGTCATAACCGCGTTTCCTCAATGAAAACAAACGTTAAAAAAGTAAAAAAAAAAAAGAGCTGTTAATGTGAAAACTACCACTTCATGACATCACAAGGTGGAAAAAGGACTAAACCAGGACTGAATCAGGACTAAAATAGTCTTTCTCTCTCTCTTTCTCTGTCCTTCTCCCTCTCTCTCTTTCTCTCTCTCTCTTTCTCTCTGTCTGTCTTTCTTTCTCTCTCTGTCTTTCTCTGTCTTTCTCTCTGTCTGTTTTTCTTTCTTTTTGTTTTTTTTCCTCTCTCTCTCTCTATTTGTCCCTGTTTTTCTTTCTCTCTCTCTCTCTCTGTCCTTCTCTCTGTCTCTCTCTTTCTCTGTCTGTCTTTCTCTCTCTGGGTCTTTCTCTCGCTCTCTGTCCTTCTCTCTGTCTTTCTCTCTCTCTCTCCCTGTCCTTCTCGTTGTCTCTGTATTTCTTTCTCTGTTTTTCACTCTCTCTCTTCATCCCTCTGTTTTTCTTTCTGTCTCTGTCTCTCTCTTTCTCTCTGCCTCTGAATTTCTCGCTGTGTCTTTGTCTTTCTCTCAGTTTCTCTCTGTCTTTCTCTCTTTTTCTCTCTTTGTCTCGTTGTGTCTCTGTCTTTCTCTCAGTTTGTCTCTGTCTCTCCATCTCTGTCTTTCTCTTTCTCTGTCTTTCTCTCCATCTCTGTCTTTCTCTGTCCTTCTCTCTGTCTCTGTCTCTCTCCCTGTCCTATGTCTCTGTCTTTCTCTCTCCCTGTTCTCTCTGTCTATCTTTCTCTCTGTCTTTCTTTCTGTTTTCCTCTCTCTCTCTCTTTATCCCTCTGTTTCTTTCTCTCTCTCTCTTTCTCTCTCTGTCTTTCTCTTTGCCTCTGAACTTCTCGCTCGCTTTGTCTCATGTCTCTCTCTCAGTTTGTCTCTGTCTTTCTCTCTGTCTCTCTCTTTGACTTGTTGTGTCTTCTTCTTTCTCTCAGTTTCTCTCTCTCTGTCCTTCTCTCAGTCTCTCTCTTTCTCTCTGTCTTTCTCTCTCTGTCTCTGTCTTTCTCTCAGTTTGTCTCTTTCTCTCTCTCAGTCTCTCTCTTTGCCTCGGCGGTAATGACCCTGCGTGTGACCGCGGCAAAACAAAGACGCCGAATAAAAGACCAAAATAAAGCGTGAAAGTGTCGAGAGAGAAAACAGACGCCAAAACAAGATCGTTTAAAAGAACCGTGTTACGACGTTTTCCTGATCTGTGTCATAACCGCGTTTCCTCAATGAAAACAAACGTTAAAAAAGTTAAAAAAAAGAGCTGTTAATGTGAAAACTACCACTTCATGACATCACAAGGTGGAAAAGGACTAAACCAGGACTGAATCAGGACTAAAATAGTTTTTCTCTCTCTGTCCCTGTCCTTCTCTCTCTCTGTCCTTCTCTCTCTCTCTCTTTCTCTCTCTCTGTCTTTCTCTTTCTGTCTTTCTCTCTGTCTGTTTTTCTTTCTTTTTGTTTTTTTTCTCTCTCTCTCTATTTGTCCCTGTTTTTCTTTCTCTCTCTCTCTCTGTCCTTCTCTCTGTCTCTCTCTTTCTCTGTCTGTCTTTCTCTCTCTGGGTCTTTCTCTCGCTCTCTGTCCTTCTCCCTTTGTCCTTCTCTCTGTCTTTCTCTCTCTCTCTCCCTGTCCTTCTCGTTGTCTCTGTATTTCTTTCTCTGTTTTTCACTCTCTCCCTTCATCCCTCTGTTTTTCTTTCTGTCTCTGTCTCTCTCTTTCTCTCTGCCTCTGAATTTCTCGCTGTGTCTTTGTCTTTCTCTCAGTTTCTCTCTGTCTCTGTCTCTTTTTCCTCTGTCTCTTGTGTCTCTGTCTTTCTCATTTCTCTGTTCTCTCTCTGTCTTTCTCTGTCCTTCTCTCTGTCTCTGTCTTTCTCTCTCTGTCCTTCTCTCTCTCTGTCTCTCTCCCTGTCCTATGTCTCTGTCTTTCTCTCTCCCTGTTCTCTCTGTCTATCTTTCTCTCTGTCTTTCTTTCTGTTTTCCTCTCTCTCTTTATCCCTCTGTTTCTTTCTCTCTCTCTTTCTATCTCTGTCTTTCTCTCTGCCTCTGAATTTCTCACTCTCTTTGTCTCATGTCTCTCTCTCAGTTTGTCTCTGTCTTCTTCTCTCTGTCTTTCTCTCTCTCTCTTCTCTTTTCTGTCTTCTCTCTCTGTCTTTCTCTCTCTCTCTCTGTCCTTCTCTCTCTCTCTCTCTCTGTCTCTCCCTGTCCTTCTCTGTCTCTGTCTTTCTCTCTCCGTGTTCTCTCTGTCTATCTTTGTCTCATGTCTCTCTCTCAGTTTGTCTCTGTCTTTCTCTCTTTGTCTCGTTGTGTCGTCTTCTTTCTCTCAGTTTCTCTCTCTCTCAGTCTCTCTCTTTGCCTCGGCGGTAATGACCCTGCGTGTGACCGCGGCAAAACAAAGACGCCAAATAAAAGACCCCAAATAAAAGACCAAATAAAGCGTGAAAGTGTCGAGAGAGAAAACAGACGCCAAAACAAGATCGTTTAAAAGAACCGTGTTACGACGTTTTCCTGATCTGTGTCATAACCGCGTTTCCTCAATGAAAACAAACCTGCAGCTGTGGGTTTTTGTTTGTTTTGTTTCATTCACAAATGTTTAACACACAAATCTAATTAGTTTTTCTCTCAAACAGAAAACACTCTGTTCCACCTTGTGATGTCATGGAGTAATACAGAAATACTGTGTTTTTAAAGAGACAGAGAGAGAGGGAAAGAGAGAGAGAGAGAGAGGGGAGGTGAGAGAGAAATAACAGATGGGAGAGAGGCTGTAAAAGAGAGAGAGCAGAGAGAGAGGAGAGAGAGAGAGAGAGAGGGGGGGGGGCAGGAGGCAGAGAGAGGGAGGGAGGAGAGAGGAGAAAAAGGAGAGGGGGACAGGGGAGATGGAGAGAGAGAGAAAGAGAGAGAGGAGGAGAGAAAGGGAAAGAGAGGGAAGGAGAGAGAGATTAGAGAGTAGAGAGAGAACAGAAGGGAGGGAGAGAGGGGGAGGAGAGAAAGGAGAGGGGGCAGAGAAAGAAAAGAGAGAGTAGGGGAGAGTGTAAGAGAGAAGAGAGAGAGGGATGGAGAGAGACTGGGTACAAGGGGGGCAGAGAGAAAGAGACAGCGAGAGAGGGAAAGAGAGAGAAGGGAGGGAGAGAGGGAGAAGAGGGGAGAGAGAAAAAGAGAGAGAGAGAAGGGAGGGAGAGAAGGAGGAGAGTGGAGAAAGAGAGAGAGGAGAGAGAGAGAAGGGAGGGAGAGAAGGAGGAGAGTGGAGAAAGAAAAAGAAAGAGAAGGGAGGGAGAGAGGGAGAAGAGGGGAGAGAGAAAGAAGAGAGAGAGAGAAGGGAGAGAGGAGAGAAGGAGGAGAGTGGAAAGAGAGAGAGGAGAGAGAGAAGGGAGGGAGAGAAGGAGGACAGGGGAGAAAGAAAAAGAAAGAGAAGGTAGGGAGAGAGGGAGGAGAGAGAGAGGAGAGAAGGAGGAGAGGACAGGGGAAAGAGAGAGGAGAGAGAGAAGAGAGAGAAGAGAAGGAAAGGAAGAGGGAGGGAAGAAGAAAAGAGGCAAGGGGTAGACAGAGAGAGGGAAAGAGAGAGAGAGAGAGAGAGGGAAAGAGAAAGAGGGAGGAGAGAGGGTGTAAGAAAGGGGAAAGAGGGGGAGAGAGAAAATGAAGTAGGAAGAGAGAGAGGATAATAAAGAAAGAGAGAGAATGAGAAGAGGGAGGGAGAGAAAGAGAGTGATTCACAGAGAGAGAGAGAGAGAGAGAGAAGAGAGAGAGAGAGAGAGAGAGAGAGAGAGAGAGGAGAGGTGCAAGAGGGGCAGAGAGAGAGAGAGAGGTGTAAGAGGGGGAAGACAGAAAGAGAGAAAGAGTCATTTACAAACTTTGTTAAAAAAACGACAGAGAAAAAAAAAACGTGGAGAGGCTCAGAGACGGTTATTTCCACATGGTTCTCACTTTCCTTCCTTCTATATGGTTCTCATCCCATACAACACCTTTTACATTTTCATCAGTTTTTCATTTCTTTCCCCTAAACCGCCGCGTTCACTGTACGCAGAACGGTCCACGACGTCCCGACGAGCGCCCCCTGCTGTCAGACGCAAACATCGCGCCGAGATCAAGAAGCGAAACGATGCGAGGAGCCGCGTCGCCACGTCCGCGTCGGCTTCCCTCCGTCCGGACAATCACGCCGACGGGAGCGCGGCGCGTCCATCGAGCCGGAATCGACCCGCAGACTAACGCAATCACGCCGCTAAACAACACGGACAAAACAAAAGCATGCGCCGAGGTACGGAGTCGATACGAGAGCGAGACGGAAAAAACCAACAGACGACGACGTAAACACACGAAGTTAAAGTGGAAATATTACGCAAAATCAACTTTAAAGAGCTCATATTACACTGTTTCTCAATGTTATAATGTCATTTTCTCAACAAAATGAAACAGTTTGTTCATGGGGCATCTTCTTTTTCTTGTCAAAGCCCAAACAGAATCACAAACAGCAATTATTTTCATTTCATAGTTTCATATTTTATCAGTTTTAACAGTTAAACTTTGTGTTAGATTTTATGTTCTTATCAAATTTTGAATCCTGCTCCAACCCGGGTTCACGTGAGAGTTTAGGGAACAGCGTCTCCTCAGTGTTTCTGTCCGTTCAGTCACACGAGGAGCAGCTGCAGCTTTCACCTCGACTGTGGAGTATCAAAAACATGAGGGAAAACTTCATACTGTTGAGCCACACAGACGAGGCCCTTTTCAATTGATTCAACTTATAAAATGAACTGGATTTAGCCTCGTGTTCAGCTCGGGTTCAGCTCGGGTTCAGGCTGGGTTCAGATGAGCTGGAGCGAGGAGTGGTTGTTCAGAACGACAGAAAACGAACCAAACGAGATTCACTTTGCACCACCTCAGAACCAGTCGCTGTCCTGGAGCACGGAGGACAGGAGCAGCCGCCCGGACCTGTCGCCGCATGGATCCAGTTCACAGGCAACGGTGCCGTGTCCCTGGAGGATTGAGGCTCCAGACCAACAGAATCTGATCAATGCACTTGGAGGACGGGACAAGACCAAGGACTGGACCCCCAGGCCCATCCTGAGAGGCTGCGAGCTGCAGTGAGTGTCCTGTGTCTTTATCGCTGTTTCCCGAGCTGGTGAGTTTGTAGAAAGTTCTACATGCTGCTGTTTTATGAGTTCATGGTGATAAACTGAGATGAGAACGGCCCACGGTTTTAACGGGAACATAGAAACCTTTTGCAATTGGAGGAACATTGGGCTGAATCTGTCCAGGTCCTTATGGGATGGTGTCTATATATATATATATTTATATTTTATATATATTATATATTTACAAAATTTGGTGATGGGTTAATCTGGGGAGTTGCACCCCTCATATTTCGCTAACTGGATTTAAGTGTTAATAGATCAGAGAAATTTTCAGTTTTTGATTTGTTTAGTGACCATTGATGCCCACAACTTTTCAAGGTGCACTGTGGGATATTTTGCTCTACTTTTACAACTGCACATTCAGACACACCTGAAAAATGGCTTGATCCCTCGATGAGCCATCGTGCTCTACATAGGAACAGTGCGGACATTTGGACAGAGCCATATTCAAATTTCAGTTTCGTTTCGATTGAGGTTCATCTTTCCGTCCGATCTAATCTCCCTCATAAACGTGCAGATATACTGAGCTACTGTAAAAAACTACAACTTCTTCTTCTGCCCATTCGTCCAGACTCCCCATAAAACCGTGCGTGCTCGTATTTTTCACTTTATTAACAGTCTTCGCACAAACACAAAGCCCGAGTGGTGAAAGTTTGGACTAAACTCTTCTAAACTGCAGAGCTCTGGGAGTGGGCCGAGCTGGAGGGTCATTCGTCACAGAGGGGAGCCGTGCCAGGGTCTCAGCCCAGAATCGGTCATCAAATCTGGGGAAAAACAGCTTCAGCGGACCCTAAATAATCAACTGGAGCTCGGAGGGACCGGGCCAGAGGACAAACGCGTAACTTAAAGTCGATACAGCTGATTTTTATGGTCTTAAAAAACACTAAAAACAGAAGAAATTCTTTTTAAACAGTTTTCCGTGGTCCAAAGTTACTCCTCGCTCAGTCAAAACATCCTAAATATTCACCACGACGAGTTTAGAATCGCTTTTCACGTCACTACAGGGAATGACAACTAGCATGCCAACGTGTACTTCCTGATTATTGGACAGTAAATGAGGTACGAGTTCGTCAGACACAACCGGCCGACGATGTTTACGTTAATCGAACTCGAGTCGACCTTCGGATCCGTGGACAAACGCTCCACCGACTGAGCTACTGTCGCCCACTAGGTTAGTTCTATGCATGCTGACAGCGCACTTCCTGATTATCGGACCGTAAATGGTCACGTATCGAAGCGTTTTACCCGAAAGAACCGGGTAAAAGTTCGAGTGTCTTGCCCAAGGACACAACAACAAGATTTGATTTGTGAGACTGGGATTTGAACTCGCCCTTATGTAACAGATAATACTCCCTACAACTGGAACTTACCTGTATTTAACAGATGATACTCCCTACAACTGTACAACAACTCAGCCTTATTTAACAGATAATACTCCCTACAACTGTACAACAACTCACCCTTATATAACAGATAATACTCCCTACAACTGTGCAACAACTCACCTTATTAACAGATAATACTCCCTACAACTGTGCAACAACTCACCCTTATATAACAGATAATACTCCCTACAACTGTGCAACAACTCACCCTTATGTAACAGATAATACTCCTACAAAACTCACCCTTATAACAGATAATACTCCTACAACTGTGCAACAACTCACTGTGCAACTACACTCACTGAACAAATATAACAGATAATACTCCTACAACTGCAACACTCACTAACAGATAATACCCTACAACTGCAACAACTCAGCATTATGTAACAGATAATACTCCCTACAACTGTGCAACACTCACCCTAACAGATAATACTCCCTACAACTGTACAACAACTCACCTTATTTAAACAGTACTTATAACAGATAATACTCCCTACAACTGTGCAACAACTCAGCATTATGTAACAGATAATACTCCCTACAACTGTACAACAACTCAGCTCTTATTTAACATATAATACTCCCTACAACTGTACAACTCACTCTTATTAACATATAATACTCCCTACAACTGTACAACAACTCACACTTATGTAACAGATAATACTCCCTACAATTATACAAAAACTCACACTTACGTAACATATAATACTCCCTACAACTATTCTTTGCACTGTTTTTCCTTACAAACTTTTGTAAACAGCTGAGACATATTTTTATTACTTTATTTCTATATTTTATTTCATTTTGACTTAAACTGAACAGTTTTTATTGTTTTTCTCACTGATTCTGCAGAAATCCGTCATGTTTTTCAATCCCCCGTGACTTTTTTTTTCCTTTATTTTTTTGCTCGTAAACAGCCGTATTTGTTTTGACACAGACAGACCAACGCTTGTCCCTGATTGGCTGATCCACCTGTCAATCACGCCCATCTGAACTCTGTGGGATTAAACCGCGACCAGACTCAGACTTCAGAACACATTGGAGTAGCGTGTTTTCTGGATTTCTGTTTTAAAATGAGTCGTGAGCGCGGATTTGGCCGTGACCCTTGCCCTCTGACCTTCCCTCGTGTTTATTTACCCCGCCCCGCCCGCTGACTCAGGGCCCGCCTCCTCCGCCTCGTCCCCGGAGCGAGAGCCGCGACGCCGGGTTTTTACGAGACTCTCCAGAGACTCGCCGGCGCTAATGAACAAAGCTCGCCTGATTGATCCGCGTCGGCTTCAGCTCCCGGCGCAATCTGCAGCGACGGCCACAGCGGAGACCTTCAACCGGACCGGACTCCAGCTTTTATTTTTATTTTTTTTTAGGATCATTTACGACAAACAAAAACAAAACATAATCCACGACAACACGGGTCATGACAGGAAGAGTCCGAGCTGAAACAAAGGAACCAACCAAAACCTCAACCAGAAACACAATCACTTTCTTCCTCGTTCTTATCTTCGTTTTTTTTTGTTTTCGTTTATAGTCGTACCATTTAATAATAATGTTAACGAAGGCAAAAAGTTTATCGTTTATGATCGTGCGAAAAAAAAAAGATATAAGGACATTTTGTTTTCGTTTATGGTCGTACAAACTAATAATAATGTTAATGAAGGCGAAAAAGTTTGTCGTTTATGATCGTGCGAAATAAACTACAATGAGAATTTAAAAAAAAAAAAAAAGATGTAAGGACATTTTGTTTTCGTTTATGGTCGTACAAACTAATAATAATGTTGGCGAAAAAGTTTATCATTTATAATTGTGCGAAAAAAAAAAAAAAAAGATATAAGGACATTTTGTTTTCGTTTATGGTCGTACAAACTAATAATAATGTTAACGAAGGCGAAAAAGTTTGTCGTTTATGATCGTGCGAAACAATGAGAATGGAAGAATGTAAGGATTTTTGGTTTTTCGTTTATGGTCGTACAAACTAATAATAATGTTGGCGAAAAAGTTTGTCATTTATGATGGTGCGAAAAAGAAAAAAAAGATATAAGGACATTTTGTTTTCGTTTATGGTCGTACAAACTAATAATAATGTTAACGAAGGTGAAAAAGTTTGTCGTTTATGATTGTGCGAAATAAACTACAATGAGAATTAAAAAAAAAAAAAGTTGTAAGGACATTTCGTTTTCGTTTACAGTCATGCAAACTAATACTAAAATTAACGAAGGCAAAAAGGTTCATCGTTTATCATGCTACAAAATAAAAGTTAATGTTAAAGAAAATTTTAAAGAAGAGTGTGCGGAAGAGGAAGGCGCACTGCGGAACTTTTCTGGTGAATTTCAGTTTTGTGTTCTTTTTAATCCAAATAATAATGTGGTTTTCCTTGTCACAAACACGTCTAAAGTTGTGTTTTGTTTGACGAAATCCTGTTCCTGTTTGGCCTCTTTTGTTTTTTTCCCGGACATGTCCTTTTGGTAAAAACGTCCAGGAGGAATTTCTAAATGATCTCAAAATGTTCGGGATTTTGACTCTTATCATAGTTTTGGTGACAATCTTTGCTCCGCAGATCAAACACGACCATGGATCTACAATAAAATCATCTTATTATACTTATACTTATTATCCACAAACACAATCTCAGGCGCTTCTCCAGCCCTGAGTGTCCACCAACAGTAACGAGGGGAATATATTGTTGTACAGAAAACTGTGCTCGGAAATTAAAGCGAAAAAATGCACCAAAAAAAGTCTATACCAGGAGCCTCCAGCCTGTAACTCTTCATCCCCTTCCCAGTAGCTCGCCAAGGGATTTCTGAAAGCTGAATTGTGGATAATAAGTAAAATTTGATCAATTCCCACTGTAAAGTTTTCATTTTGATGCCAAACTTGGAGCACAGATAAATGGAAAATGGTTTATGTTTTAGGCCCCAAGGACATTTCCCTTTGGTTGTATCCATATTTTACACGCAAATGGCGACATCACCTCTAAAAATGATTCTTTCTACAAACTCCGGCTGGAATGGAGATTCTGGAAAACTCTGGTTTGGTGTTTGCGTGTAAAGTGATAAACAGAGTTTTAGGAGCTGATGCCAAAAGTGCGACGAGTGTTTAACTTTTGCTCTGATGATGATGATGATGATGAAGCATCAGAGCAGCGTCGTGTTTCTCTGATTTTTCATTTCCATGACCAGAGACGAATGAGGCTTTAACAGATCTGTGGAGAGGCGAGCCGCTCACTAATGCACATTTTTCAAGGTATTTGTGAGTAAAACTTACAACTGTAATGAAATAAAAGCTACAGGTTTGAATCTAATCCAGGCGTCGCCCACAGGTTTGGTGTAGTTACGACGGCGCTCGATGGAGGATTTATGCGGGTCGATGTAAACAAAATTTTTTTGAAAACGATGCCGTGTGCACGATGTTATTTTATAAAACAGAGGGAGGGAAATATTCGTTTCTCAACAAACTCGGCTCTGTGTAAATGTAGAATTATAGACATCAAACTGTTCGCTGTGTAAGACTCACCGTGGCTCTTATATTTCTGAGTAAATGAGAAACTTTGGCATTTTAATGGACTCAGACTTGAACTTTAACAGCCACATCAAGTCAATAACATCTGCAGCCTTTTACCATCTAAAAAACATAGCGAAAATCAAAGGTTTACTGTCTAAATCAGACTTGGAGAAACTTATCCATGCGTTTGTCTCCAGTAGGTTAGATACTGTAATGTTCTGCTCACTGGTCTCTCCAAACGAGCTGTGAGACGCTGCAGAACATCCAGAACATCCAGAACATCCAGAACATCCAGAACGCTGCAGCTCGGGTCCTGACTCGAACTAGGAAGTACGAGCACATAAGTCCTGGTCTCAGGTCTCTGCTCTGGCTCCTGTGGCTCAGAGACTTTAAAGCAGCTCTGTTTGTACAAGTGTCTCCATGGCCGAGCACCAAAGTCCATCTGTGACATGTTAGTGTCATATGAACATCTCACACTCTGAGGAGCTCAGGGACCAACTCCTGCTGGTGCCCAGAGTCACGACTAAACAAGGGGAGTCAGAGTTTCAGGTTCATGCAGCTAAAACCTGGAACAGTCTGAACATGTGAGACAGACTCTTCTGTGACGCTGTTTAAATCCAGACTCTAAACATTTCTGTTTAACTGTGCAAATAACTGAAAGGTTTTCATTCCGCACTCTTCTCTCCAATTTATGTCTCTCTTTTTAAAAATTTTAATCTTCATGATTATTTATGTTTTGATTTGTTTTTATTGTGATTTTAATGTATTTCTTATTCTGTAAAGCACTTTGAATTACTTTGTGTACGAATTGTGCTGTACAAATAAACTTGCCTTGCCTTTTGTTTTGTAAAAGAGCTCACTGGAGAAATAAGGCTGGACACCCCCCACAACATCAACAATGTTACGCTCTGTTTTCACAATTAAAACTAACATACATGTAGAACACCCCCAGCACGATGTGTACTGTAGTAGTAGGAGTTCATTCAGTCATTTTGCAGCACTACAAAACAACAAAACAAAACACAGTCTACAACTCCATGGATCACGACCAAAAGGGTTTAAGCTGAAGTAAAAGTATTTATAACACCAAACCGTATTAAACAACGACAGAATTCCAAAAAAGAAAAGCAGCAAGTTTGTGTTTACAATTTCACTTACGACAAACCAAATTCAGTGCATAATTCATTCATTCCAGAGCTCCAATTCTTTCAAAACCGCTTCAAAAAGGCTTTATACTGTTTTTTTTCAAGGCTTCTACAGTGTTAAGACTTTTTTTTTTTTTTTTTTTTTTTAAATCATCACTCAGGTTGTTCCATAAACTAACTCCTCAAACACAAATACAATCACTTTTCCTTCTTCGTTTATGGTCGTACAAACTAATAATGAAGTTAACGAAGGCACAAAAGTTTATCGTTTATGATCGTCCAAAAAAAAAAAACTAACCAGGTCAACGCAAAGTGTCGATAAAACATGGAACAGCAATGCAAAAGTTCTTCATAATAATAATAATAATGATAAAAATCAGCAGAATAAAGTATTATCTGAGTGTTTTTGTGCGTAAAGTGAAAGTGTTTAGGGTCGACTCACCGCTCACGGGCCACAGGGGGCAGTGTGGAGGCAACAGCCCAGATCTGACGGTCGCAGACGCCGCACTAGAGAAGAAGAAAAAGGAAAACATTCACGTAAACCAATAAAGTGACACATTACACCTTTAACCGAAACAAAAAGTTAAATATTCACTGTAAAAATAATGAGCGCAAACTTTCAAAACAGTTGTAAAAAACCCAAATTATTTTCTTTCGTTCATTTTATTTTGCCAACACGTACAGTATATCAATATTTACACATAAATAATAAAAAAATGTAATTAAATCTTAAAAATAAATGTAATAAATTAAGAAAATAAGACCACAAAATTAAAGATGCACTGTGTAACTTTTAAAATGAGGGTCCATCACGTTCTTTCACATTTCTATGGAGATCGGGGCTCGGTATCGTTAAGAAGTTGGCGATACGATACATCGGCCACAATATGATGCGTAGACCAAAATACATAGGCCACGATACGATTTATCACCACGATACATCGCCACGATACGATACATCGCCACAATACGATACATAGGCCACGATACGATTCATAGGCCACGATATGATTCATAGGCCACGATATGATTAATCGCCACGATACGATACATAGGCCTCGATACGATTCATAGGCCTCAATACGATTCATAGGCCACGATACGATTCATAGGCCTCAATACGATACATAGGCCACGATACGATTCATAGGCCACGATACGATTCATAGGCCTCAATACGATTAATCGCCACGATACGATACATAGGCCTCGATACGATTCATAGGCCACGATACGATTCATAGGCCACGATATGATTCATAGGCCTCGATACGATACATAGGCCTCGATACGATACATAGGCCTAAATACGATTCATAGGCCACGATACGATTCATAGGCCACGATACGATTCATAGGCCTCGATACGATACATAGGCCTCGATACGATTCATAGGCCTCAATACGATTCATAGGAAACGATACGATACATAGGCCTAAATACGATTCATAGGCCACGATACGATACATAGGCCTCAATACGATTAATCGCCACGATACGATACATAGGCTTCGATACGATTCATAGGCCACGATACGATTCATAGGCCACGATATGATTCATCGCCACGATACGATTCATAGGCCACGATATGATATGTAGGCCTCAATACATAGGCCATGATACGATTCATATCTCGATACATTGGCCATGATACGATACATATCTCGATACATAGATCACGATATGATACACAGACCATGATATGATACATAGGCCACAATACGATTTGTAGGCCATGATACGTTACATAAGCGACAATACAAAACATAGGCCACAATACGATACATAGGCCACGATACGATACATAGGCCACGATATCATAAATATCTCGATACAGAGGCCAAGATACGAAACGTAGGCCATGATATGATACATAGGCCACAACAGATACATGTCTCAATACACAGGCCATGATACAATAAATACCTCAATACATAGGCCACAATATGATATATACCTTGATACATTTCATACACACATACATGCCTCGATACGATTCATAGGCCATGATAAGATCCATCTCTGGATACACAGGCCAGGATATGATAAATACCATGATACATAGGCCATAATACGATTCATAGGCCACGATACAGTGCACTTTCAGTCCAATACGATATATTTCACATCAATTCAACACAGTTCAATTAAAATAATTGCTAAGTCATGTCTGTGATACTAAAAGTCTTTGTTAAACCACTTTCTTCTTGTGCAAAGTTCATATGAAACACGAACATTTTAATCATCAAAACAGTGAAAATGTCAAACGTGTCGCGTAAACGAGTTTCCTTCCTCAGAACAAACAACAAAACTGCAGCTGTAACAAAATAATTCAGTAAAAAATACTCTTGGCGATATATCGATACAGCAGCCCACGATATCGATACTGTATCATCACAATAAATGCTACGATACTTCGATATTTTGATACTTTTGAACAGCTCTAATGGAGATGTCACTGCTCTGTCCGGAACGTTCCACAGTTTTACAGCTCGCTCAAAAATCCTCCGAAAAACAGACTGTCCACAGATCTGACCTGTGACTTCGTCGTAGTTTGGTCTCCGTGAAGACAGAAAGGTTTAAAGCCACACTGCGGAACATTCCAGACAAAACAATCTGCAACATCTGAATGAAGAAGAAAAGCGTTTCGACGGACGTTCTGCGGGAAAAGTTAAAGAACGCAGCTTCAATAAAATAAAAATAAGACTCCGAAAAGTTAAATTAAAATGCTCCACGTTGTCAAAAAAAAAAAAAAAAAAAAAAAAAAAAAAAAAAAAGGAAAGGCAGCAGGACACAGGTAGAGCCGCCTTATCTCGCCGCCTCCATGTTCCCCTGCCTGGTCCTGTTCCCATTTCACAGCCCACAGCCGCACAATATGCTCCACATTCTCGCCGATATTTATTTATTTCCCAGATTCACAATCAGCCGCGGGAAACGGGGGGGGGTTCGGGGACAAGTACGGAGCCTTATCGGTCTCTGCCCGCGCACCAGGTCGCTCCAATCTGCTCTCCGCCGCCCGGACGCCGTCTCCGCACGTACACAATCGATATCGGCATTAGGTCGGTCCGCGGCGAGACCGGGGGACATAACTCAGCGACGGTCACGGAGCACCACGCCCACGGACCAATCTCCAACTGAATCGACAAACCGGAATCAACCAGAATCAACCAGAATCAACCAGAATCAACCAGAATCAACCAGAATCCGTGTGTCGTTCGTTCATTCGTTTTTCAATATAAAACCAAACATAAGAAATCGAAAAAAAGCACTATTTTCTTCATTATTAAAACCAAAATGAAAAAACAAACAAAAAAACACAGATAACGATTTATTTTTTTCGATTCAGTTTTCGATTTTGTGTTTAAATGAATAATTGAAAAACAGGACTAAAACAGGACTAAACCGTTTTCAGTCCTGGTCTGGTTCTGGTCTGGTCCCGGCCTCAGTCCTGGTCTCAGTCTTGGTCTGGTCCCGGCCTCAGTCCCAATTTCACAGTCTCAGTCCTGTTCCTGGTCTCAGTCCTGGTCCGGTCCCGGTCTCAGTCCCAGTCTCAGTCCTGGTCTGGTCCCTGTCTTGGTCCCGGGCTCAATCACGGTCTGGTCTTGGTCTGGTCCCGGTTTCAGTCCCAGTCTTAGTAATGGTCTGGTCGCGGTCTTAGCTCCGGTCTCAATCATGGTCTGGTCCTGGTCTGGTCCCGGTTTCAGTCCCGGGCTAAATCACGGTCTGGTCTTGGTCTGGTCCCGGTTTCGGTCCCGGTCTTAGTAATGGTCTAGTCGCGGTCTTAGTTCCAGTCTCAATCATGGTCTGGTCCTGGTCTGGTCCCCGGTTTCAGTCCCGGGCTAAATCACGGTCTGGTCTTGGTCTGGTCCCGGTTTCGGTCCCGGTCTTAGTAATGGTCTAGTCGCGGTCTTAGTTCCAGTCTCAATCATGGTCTGGTCCTGGTCTGGTCCCGGTCTCAGTCCCAGTCTCAGTCCTGGTCTGGTCCCGGTCTTAGTTCCGGGCTAAATCACAGTCTGGTCTTGGTCTGGTCCCGGTTTCGGTCCCGGTCTTAGTAATGGTCTAGTCGCGGTCTTAGTTCCAGTCTCAATCATGGTCTGGTCCTGGTCCGGTTCTGGTCTGGTCCCGGTCTCAGTCCCAGTATCAGTCCTGGTCTGGTCCCGGTCTTAGTTCCGGTCTCAATCATGGTCTGGTTCTGGTCTGGTCCCAGTCTCAGTCCTGGTCTCAGTCTTGGTCTGGTTCCAGTCTGGTTCTGGTCTGGTTCCGGACCTGTTTTAGTCCTGTATGAGTCCTGTTTTAGTCCTGGTTCAGTCCGGGATCACAGTTTAAGTCACGTAAACGGGAAACAAATCATTATCTTTTGGATTATTTTGGATTTTGGAGACAAATAATGAAGAAAAAAAATTCTTTTTTCATTTTCTTATTTTTGGTTTTATTTTGAAAAACGACCAAATGATACACGGATTCACCAGGCTTAAAAATACTCAACTATGATCTGTTATTGGAAAGGAAATTACAGGACACATGCCACGTTAATTTAATTCTGAATAAAAATGAATTCTGCTTTAAAAAGACCATGTAAACACTTAATTCCAAATGAAAAAAATGATTATTCTGAATTAAACTTTATTCGGTTTGTTCAGAATTTGTTTCACGTTTATTCTTCTTAAAAATAATGTCGGTGGTTCAGTTCATGTTCGTTGTGTCGTCCTTCGATCCGGCTCCACCAGTCGTGTCTTCGGACTTTTATCCACGTCTCTTTGGATTTGCGAGAGGGATGCGGGAGTGGGCAGAGGTAGAACAGCCAATGACTCAGGCTCTGTTTATATGATGATGCAAAAGTGGCATCGCGTCTTCACTTAGTCCCAAATTTTAGCTAAATTTGATCAATATTCCAAAAATATTTTGTCAACTACCCCCTTGAGCAGAGTTTTGAAATTG
Organism: Boleophthalmus pectinirostris; assembly: GCF_026225935.1. NCBI lineage: Eukaryota > Metazoa > Chordata > Actinopteri > Gobiiformes > Gobiidae > Boleophthalmus > Boleophthalmus pectinirostris. The sequence goes on from NW_026571070.1 coordinate 3,374,659, forward strand.
CTGCATCTAAAAAACTATGTAATGTCGGTCCTTCAAATTTTCAAGGGTTAAAATTTGTCAGATGTACTTGTAGAATCTGGACTTTTACACACGTGCTTTTGGTTTATCACAGATTTCTGGGGGCTTGAATTTGCTTGAAAATTCCCTTCAAATTGGAGAGCATCTTTGAAGGACTGTGGAAGGTTTGATATTGAACATAAACCTTCCCACACACGCAACTGTGGACTTTGTATTTTAAAATTGACCCTTTGAGAAGATAATAAGTTTTAAAAATGGAAAAAAATTAATTTGGTGCCATCTTTACAATGTTATACCAACAAAATGAAGCACCACCAACATAAAATGGACCCTTTTAGAAAGACCAGACGTCTGTTTTAACATATGGGCCCAGTCAAATAGAAGTAAACAACAAGGCCAAAACTTCAAGTTAATTCATCTGATATAAAAATGTATTGAACAGATACATATGTACTCTAGTTTATCAAACTGTTGACCTTTTTTCTGTACCATTTTTGGTTCTAAAGTTCCATACGTTTTAAACAGACCATGTATGAAACATGGAACAAAAATAAAATAAAATTAAAGAGCTGCAAATCATGTAAATAAATGGATGTATTTCATCATATCTTGTGTTATTCCATCTTTGAACTGTTGATGAAGGTACATGATTTTTCAAAAAAAAAAAAAAATTATTTAAAATGATAAAAATTTGCTTGGAAGGACTGACATATTTTATAGAAATAGTTTCCTTTCATTTTGAAGTAATATTAAAGTATTCAGAAGAAAAAAGCCACAAATGATGTAAAATCCTGCACCTTCTACTTGTTTGAACAATTTTCCCTCCGTTACTTTTCCCTCCGTTACCATGAACTTTCTTAATAAAAAATCTCATGAGTCAAAAAGTAAGAGGTTTTTCAACCTAATCTTGTACCATATGGTAGAAAACTATATGAAGCAAATATTCAAACCAGTTTGTTAAGGATATGGAAGTGAGAACCAAGAGTTATCACTGTTTGGATTTATTGACCAAAAAGTGCTGCATATTTCATTCCCTCCGTTACCGACATGAGTTTTTAAATTTCTTGTCAACAACTTGAAAGAATCTCACAGGTTTAACTTGACCCTGTTGGAGTGTAACTCTTTCCTACATTCTGATACTTTACTTATTTCAATAGTTCCTCTAGTTTCTGAATAAGAGACATTTGAATGTCAAAAATCTGCCCCTGTTTCCCTCCGTTAACACTTGACTGGACCCATAGGCAAAAATAATGAGACCAAATGTTAAGGACAGTTGTAAAAAAAGCTCATAAATAACACAAAATATCATAATTAATCATTCATTCAGCCACATAATTAATAAAAAAATGAACATAATAAGATAAAATTAAGACGACAAAACTAAAATTTACACGAGTGGTTTGAGTCTGGTCTGTTTATTTCAAGTGTTGAAGTGAAACGACCGAAGGAACTCTCTCTTTCTCTTTCTTTCTCTTTCTCTTTCTCTTTCAGACGGTCCCATACGCACTTCCTCATTTAGACGAGATTGGAAAACTCCCGACACTAATCCTCACTTGTTAATTGCTAATAAATAATTAACGAAGGCGCGACTGAACCCGCTAAAAGCACTCGCTAACTTTCAAGAGCTGAATGGAAGAAAAAAAAACAGTTTCTCGTCTCCTCCGAAGGGCACTCGAACGCCTCACGATAAACAGGTTTCAAAGTTTAAACGTGTGTAATCTGATCGTCGGACTCGGTGCAGAGAAAACGAGCTTCAAAATAAAATTTAAAATAAGAAAATGAAAATATAAAACTGTTTTCTTCATTATTTGTCTCCAAAAGTAAAATGAAAAAACAGATAATGATTCGTTTTTTCAGTTTTCGATTTTGTGTTTCAATGAAAAATGAAAAAAAAAAATGATAATGATAAATCAAGACTAAAACAGGACTAAAACAGGACTAAATCAAGATTAAAACAGGACTAAAACAGGACTAAATCAAGACTAAAACAGGACTAAATCAAGACTAAAACAGGACTAAATCAAGATTAAAACAGGACTAAAACAGGACTAAATCAAGACTAAAACAGGACTAAATCAAGACTAAAACAGGACTAAATCAAGATTAAAACAGGACTAAAACAGGACTAAATCAAGACTAAAACAGGACTAAATCAAGACTAAAACAGGACTAAATCAAGACTAAAACAGGACTAAATCAAGACTAAAACAGGACTAAATCAAGACTAAAACAGGACTAAAACAAGACTGAAACAGGACTAAAACAAGACTGAAACAGGACTAAGACTAAAACAGGACTAAATCAAGATTAAAACAGGACTAAAACAGGACTAAATCAAGACTAAAACAGGACTAAAACAGGACTAAATCAAGATTAAAACAGGATTAAAACAGGACTAAATCAAGACTAAAACAGGACTAAATCAAGACTAAAACACTAAAACAGACTAAATCAAGACTAAAACAGGACTAAATCAAGACTAAAACAGGACTAAAACAAGACTGAAACAGGACTAAAACAAGACTGAAACAGGACTAAAACAAGACTGAAACAGGACTAAATAAAAAAATTAACCAGGACTAAAACAGAACTAAACCAGGACTAAACCAGGACTAAAACAGGACTAAATCGGGACTGAACCAGGACTAAATCAGGACTGAACCAGGACTAAATCAAAACTGAACCTGGACTAAATCAAAACTGAACCTGGACTAAACCAGGACTAACCCAGGACTAAAACAGGACTAAAAAAGGACTAAATCGGGACTGAACCAGGACTAAAACAGGACTAAATCAGGACTAAAACAGGACTAAATCAAGACTGAAACAGGACTAAATCAAGACTGAAACAGGACTAAATCAAGTCTGAAACAGGACTAAACCAGGACTGAACCAGGACTAAATAAAAAATGAACCAGGACTAAACCAGGACTAAAACAGAACTAAACCAGGACTAAACCAGGACTAAAACAGGACTAAATCGGGACTGAACCAGGACTAAATCAAAACTGAACCTGGACTAAACTAGGACTAACCCAGGACTAAAACAGGACTAAAAAAGGACTGAACCAGGACTAAACCATCATTTTCAGTCCCGGTCTGTTCCCAGTTTTGTTTTTTGAAGTGCTGCAAAATGACTAAATAAACCTCTAGTACTATTTAAAAAAAAAAAAAGGTGTCAGTTTAGGAATTAAAAGAAAAACAAAAGAAAAATGAAAAACAATTAAGAGATTTTTTTTGTTAAATCTTTAAAGATTCAATTTTCTGATGTGATAATGTAGTTTCCTCATCACAAACAGACCTGGAGTTGTGTTTTTTTGTTTCATTCTCACATATTTAACACACAAACCCTGTAGATTTAGGCTGAGAAAAGTGCTCCACTGGGTTTTTAAACTCCACACACCTTCACTAGAATCAATTGGATCATTTCAGACCTGGAACTGCTGATCTCTATTGAACTAAAGGTAAAACTATTGACATCACGAGGTGGAACAGAGCATTTAGAGCTTTAGAGATGTAAACAGACTAACAATAAAGAGTTAAAACATGTGTGGAAGAAACAAAACACAACTCCAGGTCTGTTTTTGAAGAGGAAACAACATTAGAACAAGATTAAAGTTCACAAGAGTCAATTCTGTGCACTACAACTTGGTCGTCTTTAACTCGATGTTGACGTTAACGCCGAGAGCAAATACACAGACGTCCTGTTCTGTCCCGTGTCGCTCCACTGCGCTCTCTTCTCCTTTCGGGCCTATTCACTCTTTCAGAATCTGCGCCCGTGGTTTCCACATTCCCGAGCGCCGCCATTCAAACCCGGAGAGGCTTTTCTGTCGTTAAAAAGTTGTGTGAAAAAATGAAAACAAAGGCGTTCTTATGGAGGAGCTCGGCGGTGGTTCTGCCAGACTGGAATCGCACAGCCTCCCCTCCGCCCCACCCCCCGTTCCAGCGTCATTCACGGACCCCGGACCCCCCCACCTCCACCAAACCCACCCCCCCACCTGCCCCACGACACAGGCCCCAGAAAACAGAAAAGCAGAAAAGGAGCGGCCAGCCATGTTTACCAACACCGCGGCAGCAGACAGAAGAAAAGCCGCGGTTTCGGATAACGTCACGCGATTCTGTAGAACTATTCAACTTAAATTAAACTGACTCTTGTGGCGCTTTTGGGGTCCGTGCGCCGTTCGCTCTTTAGAATTTCAATTAAGAACGAAAAACCATAAAATGGGAAAACAGTTTATTTAATTATTCTGCTTTAGTGTCAAAAAACAAACAAACAACAAAACAGATTTCCGCTAGGGATGGGCACGATTAGTCGACTAACTGATCATTAAGAATTTTGCCAATTATGTTCATTTTTCATGGACAAACTGAATGTAGTTGCTGTAGTGTAAGGAGACGAAGCTGCGTCTGACAAAAAAACTAGAGTTGTGGGCTCACAGTTCCACGTTTGGGCTCTGGCTCCTTGGAGATCATTAACCTGATTCATCAGTCGGTTTCACTTCGTAGAAACCGTCTGACCTCACAGCGTTAGGATTTGTTCGCTCGACAGTAGACGGGAACTTTTTTATTTAACCAATCGCTGCTGTTTGGTCGTGACGTATGTAATGCGCCGCTAATGGGACGAACTGGTACATTAAGCTTTTCCCAAATCCCGCAGGAAGAAGAACAATAACGTCTTTCCTCTTGATAAATTCACCAAACGTTCCGGCTTTAAATCCTCAATCTCGGGATTCGTTGACAACACAGATTGTTTGTCTCTTCAGTGATCGGCTGGTGCCTGGACTCAAACTTCTGGGGTTCTTGCAAACCATGTAGTGTGTTCTGATTCCTGATCTAGTCGCTGGAGAGAAATGAAATTGAGCGGAGACACTAGGTGGCGCCAGACTGACTAGGAGTCATACCCAGTGTCCCGAGTATGATGGGGTTTTTTGAGGACTGTATTTTCCGGGCTATTAGACGCTTAAGCCTCCAGCCCCATTAAAAACCGTCCACGCGCCCCACGATCCAGAGCGTCATATACACCAATCTACTCGAGTATCCCAGCACCACGGGGCTAATCCCAGCTGACACCTGCCCCGTCTGCAAAACTCTTCCAAGTTCTAGTCCAAGATTAGTCCAGGTTTGGGCCTGGTTTAGTCCTGGTTTAGACCTGGTTTAGTTTTGATTTAAACCTGATTTAGTCCTGGTTCAGTTCTGGTTCAGTCCTGGTTCAGTCCTCGGTTTAGTCTTGGTTCAGTTCTGGTTCAGTCCTGGTTTAGTCCGGGTTCAGTCCTGGTTTAGTCCGGGTTCAGCTCTCATTACCTCCGCCAAGGAGTTTATGTTTTTGCCGGCGTTTGTCTGTTTGTTTGTTTGTCTGTTTGTTTGTTTGTTTGTTTGTTTGTTTGTTTGTTTGTCTGTTTGTTTGTTTGTTTGTTTGTTTGTTTGTTTGTTGTTTGTTTGTTTGTCTGTTTGTTGTCTGTTTGTTTGTTTGTTTGTTTGTTTGTCTGTTTGTTTGTTTGTTTGTTTGTTTGTCTGTTAGCAACATAACTCAAAAAGTTATGGACCGATTTTGATGAAATTTTCAGGATTTGTTGGAAATGTGAAAAGGAAGAACTGATTTCATTTTGGGGGTGATCCGGAAGAAATCCTGGATTCTGGATCACTTTGAAATTTTAGTTAACATTGTGGTAAATGGGGCCAAAAATGTTGTTTCTCAATATCTGGGTTAATTATTGATCAAACCCCATGAAATTTGACTCAGGGATGGAACAATGGGATCCTCTTTCATATTCCAAAGGCTGATCCGGATCTGATCCACAAGACTGATTTTATCTCAATTTATATAAAAAATGGGGATAGTCCTTGGCGGAGGTCTGCGCTCTCTGACTGCTTTTCTAGTTCAGTTTTGGTTTAGTCCTGGTTTAGACTTGGTTCAGTCCTGGTTCACTCCTCCTGGTTCAGTCCTGGTTTAGTTCTGGTTCAGTCCTGGTTTATTTCTGGTTCAGTCCTGGATTAGACTTGGTTCAGTCCTGGTTCACATCCTCCTGGTTCAGTCCTGGTTTCAGTCCTTGGTTAAGTTCTGGTTCAGTCCTGGTTTAGTTCTGGTTCAGTCCTGGTTTAGTCTTGGTTCAGTCCTGGTTTAGTCTTGGTTCAGTCCTGGTTCACTGGTTCCTCCTGGTTCAGTCCTTGTTTCAGTTCCTTGGTTCAGTCCTGGTTTAGTTCTGGTTCAGTCCTGGTTTAGTCCAGGTTCAGCTCTGATTCAGTTTTGGTTTAGTCCTGGTTTAGACCTGGTTTAATCCTGGTTCACTCCTCCTGGTTCAGTCCTGGTTCAGTCCTGATTTAGTTCTGGTTCAGTCCTGGTTTAGTGCTGGTTCAGTCCTGGTTTAGTCCTGGTTCAGTCCTGGTTTAGTCTTGGTTCAGTCCTGGTTTAGTCTTGGTTCAGTCCTGGTTCACTCCTCCTGGTTCAGTCCTTGGTTTAGTCCTGGTTTAGACCTGGTTTAATCCTGGTTCACTCCTCCTGGTTCAGTCCTGGTTTAGTTCTGGTTCAGTCCTGGTTTAGTTCTGGTTCAGTCCTGGTTTAGTCTTGGTTCAGTCCTGGTTTAGTTCTGGTTCAGTCCTGGTTTAGTCCTGGTTCAGTCCTGGTTTAGTTCTGGTTCAGTCCTGGTTTAGTTCTGGTTCAGTCCAGTAATGCAACAGTAATGTAACGTTTTACATTTTAAACACAGTAATATTGAAATGTCACAAATCACTTTAAAATGACAGAAACACGTCATAAATAAATAACGCATTGCAGTTTTAAAGTTACGTGCCCCACAGTGTACTCGAGTACATGTACACGCACTCACTCAAGAATGGGTCAAATGCAAATGCAGCTTTAACCCAGAGAGAGTGGAGACAAAAGAAGGACCACACACTGAACTCGTGGCGTAAGATTCAAATAGCTTCATGCACAAGTGAATTATCTGTTTACATTTCTCCAAAGTTAAAACTATCAACTATAAACAACTCGAGTTTTAACCCCGCCCAGTGTTATTTCTTTTTAAAACCTTCCATCCTCCTGAAATCTGATTCTTTTATTAGTTTCTCACTTCATATTTCAGTCTTTTTTGTCAATTCTTTTTGTCAATTTAACAGAATTCTTTTATTAAAACATAAAACTGTAACAAACGTAATCACAACTGTAAAACTTGTCACAAAAACTCCCCAGAGAATAAAAAATAACTCAGCGAGAGTGAAGACAAGTTCAGAAAGGACCACACATTCAACTTGTGGCTTAAGACTCAAAAAGTCTCAACGCACGAGTGAATTTTCTGTTTAAAATTGTCTAATATTCTAACTATTCACTATAAACAAGACGAGTTTTAACCCCGCCCAGTGTTATTTCTTTCGACACTTTCCATCCTCCTGAAATTTGATTCTTTTATTAGTTTCTCGGTTCATATTTCAGTCTTTTTGTCAATTCTTCTGGTTTAAAACTTGAACTTGGAACAGAATCTTTTTATTAAAACCAAACGTAATCACAACCGTAAAACTTGTCACAAAAACTCCCCAGAGAATAAAAAATATTCTAACTATTCACTATAAACAAGACGAGTTTTAACCCCGCCCAGTGTTATTTCTTTTTAACACCTCCCATCCTCCTGAAATCTGATTCTTTTATTAGTTTCTCACTTCATATTTCAGTCTTTTTGTCAATTCTTCTGGTTTAAAACATGATCTTGGAACAGAATCCTTTTATTAAAACATAAAAACTGTAACAAACGTAATCACAACCGTAAAACTTGTCACGAAAACTCCCCAGAGAATAAAAAATAACTCAGCGAGAGTGAAGACAAGTTCAGAATCTCGTGGCTTAAGACTCAAAAAGTCTCAACGCACGAGTGAATTTTCTGTTTAAAATTGTCTAATATTCTAACTATTCACTATAAACAAGACGAGTTTTAACCCCGCCCAGTGTTATTTCTTTTTAAAACCTTCCATCCTCCTGAAATTTGATTCTTTTATTAGTTTCTCGGTTCATATTTCAGTCTTTTTGTCAATTCTTCTGGATTTTTAATACGTGAACTTGGAACAGAATCTTTTTATTAAAACCAAACGTAATCACAACCGTAAAACTTGTCACAAAAACTCCCCAGAGAATAAAAAATAACTCAGCGAGAGTGAAGACAAGTTCAGAAAGGACCACACATTCATTCAAACTCGTGGCTTAAGACTCAAAAAGTCTCAACGCACGAGTGAATTTTCTGTTTAAAATTGTCTAATATTCTAACTATTCACTATAAACAAGACGAGTTTTAACCCCCACCCAGTGTTATTTCTTTTTAAAACCTTCCATCCTCCTGAAATGCGCTTCTTGTATTAGTTTCTCACTTCATATTTCAGTTTTTTTGTCAATTCTTTTGTCAATTTAACAGAATTCTTTTATTAAAACATAAAACTGTAACAAACGTAATCACAACCGTAAAACTTGTCACAAAAACTCCCCAGAGAATAAAAAATATTCTAACTATTCACTATAAACAAGACGAGTTTTAACCCCGCCCAGTGTTATTTCTTTTTAAAACCTTCCATCCTCCTGAAATGTGCTTTTTATTAGTTTCTCACTTCGTATTTCAGTCTTTTTGTCAATTCTTCTGGTTTAAAACTTGAACTTGGAACAGAATCTTTTTATTAAAACATAAAACTGTAACAAACGTAATCACAACCGTAAAACTTGTCACGAAAACTCCCCAGAGAATAAAAAATAACTCAGCGAGAGTGAAGACAAGTTCAGAAAGGACCACACATTCATTCAAACTCGTGGCTTAAGACTCAAAAAGTCTCAACCCACGAGTGAATTTTCTGTTTAAAATTGTCTAATATTATAACTATTCACTATAAACAAGACGAGTTTTAACCCCGCCACTGTTTTATTTCTTTTTAACACCTTCCATCCTCCTGAAATCTGATTCTTTTATTAGTTTCTCGGTTCATATTTCAGTCTTTTTGTCAATTCTTCTGGATTTTTAATACGTGAACTTGGAACAGAATCTTTTTATTAAAACCAAACGTAATCACAACCGTAAAACTTGTCACAAAAACTCCCCAGAGAATAAAAAATATTCTAACTATTCACTATAAACAAGACGAGTTTTAACCCCGCCCAGTGTTATTTCTTTTTAAAACCTCCCATCCTCCTGAAATGCGCTTCTTGTATTAGTTTCTCACTTCATATTTCAGTTTTTTTGTCAATTCTTTTGTCAATTTAACAGAATTCTTTTATTAAAACATAAAACTGTAACAAACGTAATCACAACCGTAAAACATGTCACGAAAATTCCCCAGAGAATAAAAAATAACTCAGCGAGAGTGAAGACAAGTTCAGAAAGGACCACACATTCATTCAACCTCGTGGCTTAAGACTCAAAAAGTCTCAACGCACGAGTGAATTTTCTGTTTAAAATGTGTCTAATATTATAACTTTTCACTATAAACAGCATGAGTTTTAACCCCGCCCAGTGTTATTTCTTTTTAACACCTTCCATCCTCCTGAAATCTGATTCTTTTATTAGTTTCTCGGTTCATATTTCAGTCTTTTTGTCAATTCTTCTGTTTTTTAAAACGTGAACTTGGCACAGAATTCTTTTATTAAAACATAAAACTGTAACAAACGTAATCACAACCGTAAAACTTGTCACGAAAACTCCCCAGAGAATAAAAAATAACTCAGCGAGAGTGAAGACAAGTTCAGAAAGGACCACACATTCATTCAAACTCGTGGCTTAAGACTCAAAAAGTCTCAACGCACGAGTGAATTTTCTATTTAAATGTGTCTAATATTCTAACTATTCACTATAAACAGCATGAGTTTTAACCCCGCCCAGTGTTATTTCTTTTTAAACCTCCCATCCTCCTGAAATTTGATTCTTTTATTAGTTTCTCGGTTCATATTTCAGTCTTTTTGTCAATTCTTCTGGATTTTTAATACGTGAACTTGGAACAGAATCCTTTTATTAAAACCAAACGTAATCACAACCGTAAAACTTGTCACGAAAACTCCCCAGAGAATAAAAAATATTCTAACTATTCACTATAAACAAGACGAGTTTTAACCCCGCCCAGTGTTATTTCTTTTTAACACCTCCCATCCTCCTGAAATCTGATTCTTTTATTAGTTTCTCACTTCATATTTCAGTTTTTTTGTCAATTCTTTTGTCAATTTAACAGAATTCTTTTATTAAAACATAAAACTGTAACAAACGTAATCACAACCGTAAAACTTGTCACAAAAACTCCCCAGAGAATAAAAAATAACTCAGCGAGAGTGAAGACAAGTTCAGAAAGGACCACACATTCATTCAAACTCGTGGCTTAAGACTCAAAAAGTCTCAACGCACGAGTGAATTTTCTGTTTAAAATTGTCTAATATTATAACTATTCACTATAAACAAGACGAGTTTTAACCCCGCCCAGTGTTATTTCTTTTTAAAACCTCCCATCCTCCTGAAATGTGCTTCTTTTATTAGTTTCTCACTTCGTATTTCAGTCTTTTTGTCAATTCTTTTGTCAATTTAACAGAATTCTTTTATTAAAACATAAAACTGTAACAAATGTAATCACAACCGTAAAACTTGTCACGAAAACTCCCCAGAGAATAAAAAATAACTCAGCGAGAGTGAAGACAAGTTCAGAAAGGACCACACATTCATTCAACTTGTGGCTTAAGACTCAAAAAGTCTCAACGCACGAGTGAATTTTCTGTTTAAAATTGTCTAATATTATAACTTTTCACTATAAACAAGACGAGTTTTAACCCCGCCCAGTGTTATTTCTTTCGACACCTTCCATCCTCCTGAAATCTGATTCTTTTATTAGTTTCTCAGTTCATATTTTCAGTCTTTTTGTCAATTCTTCTGGTTTAAAACTTGAACTTGGAACAGAATCTTTTTATTAAAACCAAACGTAATCACAACCGTAAAACTTGTCACAAAAACTCCCCAGAGAATAAAAAATACTCGAACTATTCACTATAAACAGCACGAGTTTTAACCCCGCCCAGTGTTATTTCTTTTTAACACCTCCCATCCTCCTGAAATCTGATTCTTTTATTAGTTTCTCGGTTCATATTTCAGTCTTTTTGTCAATTCTTTTGTCAATTTAACAGAATTCTTTTATTAAAACATAAAACTGTAACAAACGTAATCACAACCGTAAAACTTGTCATGAAAACTCCCCAGAGAATAAAAAATAACTCAGCGAGAGTGAAGACAAGTTCAGAATCTCGTGGCTTAAGATTCAAAAAGTCTCAACGCACGAGTGAATTTTCTGTTTAAAATTGTCTAATATTATAACTATTCACTATAAACAGCACGAGTTTTAACCCCGCCCAGTGTTATTTCTTTCAGCGCCTCCCAGGTCAAAACCACGAGTGCGCAAATAAATCGTCTCTCACACTCGGGATCTTTTTCGCTTCAAAAAAAAAAAAAAAAAGAAAAAAAGAAAAAAGAGACGCAGGTTCACCAGTGTGCCCGCCGTTCCCCGATGTTTGCTTATCCACCGTCCCATTCCTGGCCTTGTGCCGTCGAGCCAAACCACCCACGGAGGAAGTGAACCCTCGCCTCGGTGACTATATAGGGCAGAACTCACAGTAAGTGTTTGAGAAGTGGCCAGGGCCTTGTGTATTTTAACGTCAATAAACAAAAGACGAAGAGGACGAGGAGAAGAAGGACGAGGAGGAGGAGGAGGGTTCTGGTCCTGCCCAAAACCTCCCACGCTACAGATGTGACATTAAACCCAAACTAAAATTAGAAAATCGTAAAAAAAAACTCAAATCTTTAAAAGCGTTTTGTGTTTTGTGTGACTTTTCTGGTGTTATTGCTTTGTTTAAAATGTTTCACGCTGCAAATTTCTCTGATCTTTAAAACTTCTATCAGGTTTTTCATCTTGTTTTTAGATTTATTATCAGCTTACGAGTTCTGAAACTGTTTTATTCTAGTCTAGATGTCGTTTATTTTAAGATAATTTAGTAAAGTTATAAAGTAAAATGATCTCGTTGCATTTACAGATCATTTTTTTTACCACTTTTTATGTCATTTTCTGATAGATTCAAGTGACGACGTCTGAACAGAAGACACGATAATTTTTATTCCGCGTTTAGACGAGCGTTTTCGGGAGGAAATCTGTGCTCATACGGTGACGCAAATGTGTGTGGAATTCGATTGGGTTTGCATGTATGTATGTGATGTAAACGTGTACGCGACCTGAGCAGATTTGACCAGAGTTTTGCGTCTTGGGCAGTGTAGATGGAAACACTACAGCGGAGTGAATTCAACTTTTCCACTCTGGAGGTGGTTTCAGATTTTTGCGTTTTTTAAGCCCCAAAAAACGCCGTCACCGTCTAAATCAGAGGTGTTCACACTTTTTCATCATGTGAGCTACTTACAAAATGACCAAGTCAAAATGATCTACCTCATACAAAACCAAACAAACTGCACTGAAACACTCTGTGCCCCTTTTTTGGACCCTCCCCCACAGTTTGAGAACCTCTTCTTTAAGAGAACTTCCTCTGGCACTTTACACAAAACTGTGAAAAAAGTGAAGGAAGATTTTTAAACCTGTTTTTTAAAGTTCCAAACTGGAGTTTCATTCTTTTCTGGTTTTGCAGTGATATTTACCAGCCTCTGCACGTTTACCAAACCAAACGCACATCGTGACAAACACAGATGCATTTGTCACTTTTGTTAGACAAACTTCAGCCAAATGTGGCAGTAGGTCTGTTCTGTAGATCCGCTCTATGCTGTAGACCTGCTTTGTGCCAACACTGGAACACAAATTTAGACTGGTTTTTGCTTCACGTTTGGTCTTGCTCTTCTAATCAGCCGCACTGTGGGAGGGGCTTGTGTTGGCTGTACGCAGGAAGGAGCGAGAGCGTGAAAAGGCGAGGGGCGGCGTGCTGACGTGAGGCAGATGGACAGGTAGGATGTTTAGGAAGTTGAACCTGCCCTGTGATGCACGCTGGTACACGAGGGCACACGCTGTCGCAGACGAGCCGTGCATAGGGAGCGTGTGTGTTTGTGATGCGCCGTAGAGTCTCCGCGGGTTTCAAATGAGCGCACAGGCTGAACTGAGACGCCCCACACGCTCCTGCACCCGCTACAAGTTTATTACCAACAGCAGCGGCCGCAATGAAATATGATCACACTTGTTGAGTGTCAGACCTCGAGTGAGAGACAAGACCGAGTCCAAACGCGAGTCCGAGACGAGACAGCGATCTACCCACACGACCTTGGCCATCGACTGGTAGATCGCGATCGACGTATTGAGCACCACTGGTCTAAACGAAAGACATTTCCCGTGAAATATTTTGTCGTTTTTACCCGCAAGCGTTCTCCTGGAAACAGGCCCCAAGCGTTTATATCTTAAATTTGGGCTTTTTTGCAGTGCACAGAATGGTATCAAACCTTTCTATTTTCACAGAGACCAAACCAGACCAAGTTACGGGTCAGATCTGTGGAGAGGCGACCCCGCTCACAGTCAGAATGTCTGTTTTTCTAGGTATTTTTGAGCTATAAAACCATTTGCAATTGAATAAACGTTAAGCAGAGGTGTTTAATGTCACACTGTGGAACATTCCAGACAGAGCGATGACGTATCCAGAAGCGGGCGGCACAGTGGCGAAGCGATTAGCGCCTCACAGCAGAAAGTCCTAGGTTCGATTCTCCGGCTTCCTTTACAACTTAAGAACATATATAATTTGGCCACGACTCTTCAGAAAAAAAGACTCCTGGTTGTTAATATCAGAATCTACCCTGGTTAAATAAAGGTTAAAAAAAAAAAAAAAAGCAAGTGACAAATTCTTCAACAGGAAAGTTACACAATGCACCTTTAAAGTAGCAAAATGTCCTCCAGAAACAACACACTGTGAAAAAGCTTGGCCAAAATTGAAGATATAAACACTTAAATCTATCAGAAAATGATTTAAAAGTAGTGAAATTATCCGTCCATGCAGCAAGATCATTTTATTTGACAAGTTCTCTTCAAATAAACGACCTCTAGACTAGAATGAAGCTGTTTCTCGTCAGTGTTCATGGGCTGGAAATAAGTTTTTGACGCAAAATTTGAGCTAAACAGACTTAAAAACTGTTTATGATTTGAGTTCATGGCCTCATAATAAATTCTCAGAAGCCAAATTGTAGATAAAACGCTTTAAATTCTGCAAAATTCCACATAAACAAACTTAAAACCAGTTTATGATGAGCGTGAATGTCCTGATAATAAATTCAAAGATGCTAAATTCCAGATATAAATACATGAAATTCAGTCTTTCATCGAGCAAATCTGTATCACTGAATCTAAAAACAAGCGAAGTGTTGCAGAGGAAAATTCTAGTAAACGGATTTTAGCTTCTTTTAAACATTTATTGCCTTAAATTTAAGATTTTCTGACGAGTTGAGTCACGGAAGAAATATATGTGACAATTTTTTAAGATTATACAGCCATTTCAGAATGAGTAAGTCGATAATAAAACTGCAAACAAGATGAATAACCTGACAAAATCTTAAGACTTTCTGCACAAAAACTGCTGAGCCTGCACATTTTCGTCAAAGGAGATCTAACGCGAGGTTGTGTTTAATATTCAGAGTCCAGAGGTGGGTTTAATATTGATGTTCGAGCAGCAGAGCGCCCTGTAATTACACCAGACGCTCTAAACACGTGCGGGTCACCGAAGGATGTGGACGCTTCTGCTTAGACTGAGCCGACCTTGTTTAAAACATAAAACCACAACTCTGACTGAGGCACAGACGGAGAGGTGTCTTGCCCAAAAGCGTCGCAACCCAGTGGACTCAGTGAGACTCAAACCAGCGAATCAACCAACTGCTGATGGCAAAGACCAGAGGTGGGTAATTATTATTTTTTTCCCATGGGGCCAGATGAGAAACAGAAAATACTGTGGAAGCTGAAATGCTTAACTTAATTCTGCATAATATTCATTTTATTTCTTTATAAAAAGCAGTAAATCTCATTGTTTTGAGAGTTTATGTTATGGCTCAGCAATGAGAACGTGAGGCTGCCCAACAAAAAATGTCATTAAAAAAAAACACCCCAAAATCCATGCATGAGATACAATGATAAAATCTGTTTATTGTGTATTTCTGAATGATCTTTAATCAGAGTCGATCAAAGGGTCATATGTTGCCAAGGAGCTGTACAAGGCCCAGGTCTGGTTTAGAGCCTCAGTGGTTAGAGCAGCTTCCCCCAACCCAAAGGTCAGAGGATCAATCCCACTCAGACTGCTCATTGTGTTTTATTGATTGGACTTAAGAGTCATAGACTTAAACAAACTTTATTGATCCACAAGGGAAATTATTTGACATTTTTCAATACTGATTCTGACACCCGTCCCCGTCCATCCATCCTTTGTCTTCCTCCCCAGGGAAGTGTCCAGGAGGCATCCAGAACAGATGCCCGAGCCTCAGCTGCTCCTCTCCATGTGGAGGAGCAGCAGCTCTACTCTGAGCTCCCTCCATGTAACTGAACTGTAACCCTAAGGGTTCGTCCAGACACCCTGCGGAGGAAACTGACTGTAGGTGAGGGGAGGAATGTGACTTTCGACTCAACTCCCTCTTCACCACAAGAGTCCGATACCTGCACCTGTCCACCTGTCAATCTCACGCTCCGTCCTCCCCTCACTCCAGAACAAGACCCCGACACACTTGAACTCCTCCACTTGAGGCAGAGACTCTCCTGATTCCACAACGATAATTAAAAATACTAATATTTAGACAATAGAATGTGGTTTTCAACATTAAAAGGTAGAACTTTCTTCTTTTCACATGTCCTGTGTAATCCCTCGGTGGTCCAGGTAGGTTCCATAGTGGACCAGGTCTAAACCAGGTCTAAACCAGGTCTAAACCAGGTCTAAACCAGGTCTAAAAGGTCTAAACCAGGTCTAAAACAGGTCTAAACAGGTCTAAACCAGGTCTAAACCAGGTCTAAACCGGGTCTAAACCAGGTCTAAAACCAGGTCTAAACCAGGACTAAAACCAGGTCTAAACCAGGTCTAAACCAGGTCTAAACCAGGTCTAAACCAGGACTAAACCAGGTCTAAACCAGGTCTAAACCAGGTCTAAACCAGGTCTAAACCAGGTCTAAACCGGGTCTAAACCAGGTCTAAACCAGGTCTAAACCAGGTCTAAACCAGGTCTAAACCAGGAAACCAGGTCTAAACCAGGTCTAAACCAGGTCTAAACCAGGTCTAAACCAGGTCTAAAACCAGGACTAAACCAGGTCTAAACCAGGTCTAAACCAGGTCTAAAACCAGGTCTAAACCAGGTCTAAAACGGGTCTAAACCAGGTCTAAACCAGGTCTAAACCAGGTCTAAACCGGGACTAAACCAGGTCTAAACCAGGTCTAAACCGGGACTAACCCAGGACTAAAACAGGACAAAACCAGGTCTAAACCAGGTCTAAAATGGGTCTAAACCAGGTCTAAAATGGGTCTAAAACGGGTCTAAACTGGGTCTAAAACAGGTCTAAACCAGATCTCAACCAGGTCTAAACCGGGTCTAAACCAGGTCTAAACTGGGTCTAACCTGGGTCTAACCTGGGTCTAAAACAGGACAAAACAGGTCTAAACACGGGTCTAAACCAGGTCTAAAGGTCTAAACCGGGTCTAAAAACTAAAAGGTCTAAACCGGGTCTAAACAGTCTAAACTGGGTCTAACCTGGGTCTAAAACAGGACAAAACCAGGTCTAAACCGGGTTTAAACCGGGTCTAAAACGGGTCTAAACCAGGTCTAAAACAGGACAAAACCAGGTCTAAACCAGGTCTAAACCGAGTCTAAACCAGGTCTAAAACAAGTCTAAACCAGGTCTAAACCAGGTCTAAACCAGGTCTAAACCAGGTCCACGGGTGTACACTCGTCTCTGTGCTCTAGAAACATTCAGGGAGGTTTTTTTCTAGGATTAGTGTCTGATGTTTGATCCTTTTGACGACCGTACATCTGTTTATCAGCACAAGTAACGAGCGACACAGATCCTTTCACCTGGTTCAGTCCGAGCTGCTTAAACCCGCCCCTCTTCTAAACGCCGGCGCTAAACAGCCTCTCCACCTGCCGCCCGAGTCCGACCCCTGACCTCTGGAGAGACGCCAGTCAGACATAAGGACCGGCCGTCAGGTAATTAAGCCAGATGCCCTTTCCGACGGCCGACTAAATCCCCCCGTTTATTTCCAGAGTTCACGGTCCATTGTCTTGGCCGGGCTCTCCCTCTGCTCCTCGCTCCCCCTCGCGGCTCTGTTATGTTCTGTAGAAACGCACCTGTCTGCACCTGTCTGCTCCTGTCTGTCTGCACCTGTCTGCACCTGTCTGTTGAACCACCGTCTCTGCTGCGGTTCGGTATCGATATCGTGTTCTGCTGTATCGAAAAAGAGTGGTTTTTTTTTGGTACATTTTACTAAATTATTTTGTTACAGCTGCAGTTTTGTTGCTTGGAAACTCGTTCATGCGACACATTTGACATTTTTATTTTATTTATCTATGTTTTTAAGTAAGAAATGCACGTTATTTTACAATAAAACATGTAACGTTAGTGAAATCATAGCAGAAATAACTAAATTTTCACAGTTTTGAGGATTAAAATGTTTGTGTTTCATATTTATTTGGCACAAGAAGTGGTTTAATCAAAGACTTTTAGTATCACAGTCAAAATTTAGACTTTATTTTTTATTGAACTGAATGAAATAGAGTTGAAAATATATCGTATCGTATTGAAAACTCGTATCGTATCGTGGCCTATGTATCTATGTACACTGGAAAAAAACAAAACAAAAAACAATATCTAGATAAGTTAAAATGACTTAAATTAACAACAATTTGGAATAAGTGTGTTTTTCGTCATTCAAGCATCGTTCGATTTTGTTTCATATTTTAAGTACAAAAAGTCTTTTTCCACTGGCAGATAATTTAAAATTTCAAGTGAAATTTACTCAAATCATGATGAAACTTTCTTGAATTCAAGTCATCTTAACTTGACTAGATTTTCTTTTTTGCTGTTTCTGTATCATATTAGCAACTTCTTAATGATACGCAGCCCTAATCTATTTTATTTTATTTATTTATTTTATTCATTTATTTATTGTTTTGATCTATTTAGTTTTTTTGTACTGCTTTTTATGTATTGATTTCATTACTTTTGTTCATGGATTTTATTATTATTATTATTATTATTATTATTATTATTTATATTTATTAATTTAGTTTACAAATGGTTGAAACATAATTCTGCTGATTTTTTTTTTTTTTTTTTTTTTTAAGTTAAATATTTTACACTGCTCTGTGAAGCACTTTGGAAACTGGCTTGTTTATAAAATGTGCTCCACAAATACAGTTGGATTGGATCATCTCTGCTCCTGCTCCTCCTGTCTCTCCTCTCTCCTCCTGTCTCCTCCTGTCTCCTGCTCTCTGTCCTCCTGTCTCCTCCTGCTCTCCTCCTGTCTCCTCTCTCTCCTGTCTCCTCCTCTCTCCTCCCTCCTGTCTCCTCCTGTCTCCTCCTCTCCTCTCTCCTCTCTCCTCCTGTCTCCTCCTCTCTCCTCCTGTCTCCTCCTGTCTCCTACTCTCTCCTCCTGTCTCCTACTCTCTCCTCTCTCCTCTCTCTCTCTCCTCCTGTCCTCTCCTACTCTCTCCTCCTGTCTCCTACTCTCCTCCTGTCTCCTACTCTTCTCCTCCTGTTCTCCTACTCCTCTCGCCTCCTGTCTCCTACTCTCTCCTCCTGTCTCCTCCTCTCTCCTCCTGTCTCTCCTCCTCCTCTCTCCTCCTGTCTCCTACTCTCTGCCTCCTGTCTCCTACTCTCTCCTCCTGTCTCCTACTCTCTCCTCCTGTCTCCTCCTCTCTCCTCCTGTCTCCTCCTCTCTCCTCCTGTCTCCTACTCTCTCCTCCTGTCTCCTACTCTCTCCTCCTGTCTCCTACTCTCTCCTCCTGTCTCCTACTCTCTCCTCCTGTCTCCTCCTCTCTCCTCCTGTCTCCTCTCTCCTACCTCTCTCTCCTCCTGTCTCCTACTCTCTCCTCCTGTCTCCTACTCTCTCCTCCTGTCTCCTCTCTCTCCTCCTCTCTCCTCCTGTCTCCTCCTCTCTCCTCCTGTCTCCTACTCTCTCCTCTTGTCTCCTACTCTCTCCTCCTTGTCTCCTACTCTCCTCCTGTCTCCTCCTCTCGCCTCCTGTCTCCTACTCTCTCCTCCTGTCTCCTCCTCTCTCCTCCTGTCTCCTCCTCTCTCCTCCTGTCTCCTCCTCTCTCCTCTTGTCTCCTCCTCTCTCCTCTTGTCTCCTCCTCTCTCCTCTTGTCTCCTACTCTCCCCTCTTGTCTCCTCCTCTCCCCTCTTGTCTCCTACTCTCCCCTCTTGTCTCCTACTCTCCCCTCTTGTCTCCTCTCTCTCCTCCTCTTGTCTCCTACTCTCCTCCTTCTCCTGTCTCCTACTCTCTTCTCCTCTCTGTCTCCTACTCTCCCCTCTTGTCTCTCTCTCTCTCTCCTCCTCTTGTCTCCTACTCTCTCCTGCTCTCTCCTCCTGTCTCCTCCTCTCTCTCCTCTGTCTCCTACTCTCTCCTACTTCTCTCCTCCTCCTCTCCTCCTCTGTCTCCTACTCTCCCCTCTTGTCTCTCTGCTCTCTCTCCTGTCTCTCTCTCTCCTCTCTCCTCTTGTCTCCTACTCTCCCCTCTTGTCTCTCCTACTCCCCCTCTTGTCTCCTCCTCTCCCCTCTTGTCTCCTACTCTCCCCTCTCTTGTTTCTCTCCTCTCTCCTCTTGTCTCCTACTCTCTCCTCTTGTCTCCTCTGTCTCCTCCTGTCTCCTACTCTCTCCTCCTGTCTCCTACTCTCTCCTCCTGTCTCCTACTCTCTCCTCTTGTCTCCTACTCTCTCCTCCTGTCTCCTACTCTCTCCTCTTGTCTCCTACTCTCTCCTCTTGTCTCCTCTCTCCCTCTCTCCTGCTCTCTCCTCCTGTCTCCTACTCTCTCCTCTTGTCTCCTCCTCTCTCCTCTTGTCTCCTACTCTCTCCTCTTGTCTCCTCCTGTCTCCTACTCTCTCCTCTTGTCTCCTCTACTCTCTCTCTCTTGTCTCCTCCTCTTTGCTCCTGTCTCCTCATCCTCTTTCCTTCCGTCTCCTCCTCTTGCTCCTGTCTCCTACTCTTTCCTCTTGTCTCCTTTCTCCTCTTCTCTCCTCCATCCTCTCTGCTCCTCTATCACCTCTGCTCCTGCCACCTCCTATCTGCTCCTTTCTCCTCTCTACCCCTGCCTGCTCCTCTTTCCTCTTACCTTGTCCCTCTCTGCTCCTGCCAGCCACTGTCAGCTCCTGTCAGCTCCTGTCTGTTCCTCTCTCCTCATACTCGTCCCTCTCTGCTCCTCTGACTCCGCTCCTTTCTAACGAACCGCCCTCTGCTCCTCGCTGCTCATACCTGCCCCCCTCTCTGCTCCTGTCTGCCCCTGTCTGCCCCTGTCTGCCCCTGTCTGCTCCTGCCTGCCCTGACACCAGATGACAGATGTTGCTGCTCGTGTCCATTATTTATGAGCCGTGTCTGTACAGCGGGTCGGAGGCAGAGGGGACGGCTGCACGTGAGCCTCTGCTGCTCCTCACACTGTTCCTCATTTGTGTGTTTCTATTTGTGTTTCTGTTTGTGTTTCTATTTGTGTTTCTGTTTGTGTTTTCTGTTTGTGTTTCTGTTTTGTGTTTGTGTGTCTGTTTTTGTGTGTCTGTTTTTGTGTTTGTGTGTCTGTTTTTGTGTGTATCTGTTGTGTGTTTTTATGCGTCAATACATTTTACACTGAAAATTAGTCTTGGATTTTGTATTTTTGTAGTTCTTAACACATCAGGGAGTAAATCAGTCTGACCCTGAGTTGGACCAAGTGTATTTTCTGATTTAAATGCACAGAAATTGTAAGTATTTTATACCATGTGCCAAAATCAAAGTGCTCCACTGTGTTTTTAAACTCCACAATCCGTGAATCGTTCGTTCATTTGCTTTTCAAAATAAAACCAAAAATAAGAAAATGAAAAAACAAATATTTTCTTCATTATTTGTCTCCAAAACAAAAAAAAAACAAACAAACAAAACAAACAAAAAAAACAAACAAAAAAAAACAGATAATGATTTGTTTTTTTCAGTTTTTGATTTTGTGTTTAAAAAAAAAAAAAAAAAAAAAAAAAGGGATAACGGACTGAACCAGGACTAAACTGTTTTCAGTCCTAGTCCTGATCCTGGTCTCAGTCCTGGTCCTGGTCTCAGTTCTGGTCTGGTCCTGATCTAAGTCCTGTTCTCAGTCTCAGTCCTGGTCTGGTTCCGGTTTGGTCCTGGACCTAGTTCAGTCCTGGTTCAGTCCGGCTTCTCAGTTTAAGTCGCTTTTAAACGCTGTTGTCCGTTTTTTTTCCATTTTTCATTTAAACACAAAATCAAAAACTGAAAAAACTAATCTTTATCCTTTTTGTCAACTTGTCAATTATTTTTTCATTTTCTTGTTTTTGGTTTTATTTTGAAAAACAAATGAACAAATGACACACGGATTCACAAGGAGCGAGCGTTTTTTTCAGAGCTTAT
Organism: Boleophthalmus pectinirostris; assembly: GCF_026225935.1. Taxonomy (NCBI): domain Eukaryota; kingdom Metazoa; phylum Chordata; class Actinopteri; order Gobiiformes; family Gobiidae; genus Boleophthalmus; species Boleophthalmus pectinirostris. Next base: position 3,396,211 of record NW_026571070.1, read on the forward strand.
AGTTTATGCAAATGAGTCATGTGGTTTTAAGTTTCGTTTCTGTAAAAAGTAAACAAATGTGCACAAAGCTACATTAAACACATTATTACGCAGTGTGTATTTGAGTCGTCCTCGTAGGAAATAAAAAAAAACTAACTTCAATGATCCACCCACATTCACATACATAAAACAAATTCACCGAGACAGAGAGGAAACGTCGGACGAATTACACCTGGACTAAGGATCAAGTGTTTGTTTGTTTCGCTTAATGCTCCTTATAATCCAGTGCAATTTATGTATGAAAATAGATGAGAGAATTCTATTTTACTGATATTGCGCCTTATAATCTGAAAAATACGGTAATAATAGTTACTCAAACATGTGTGAATGAAACAAAACACAACTCCAGCTCTGTTTTTGAGGAGGAAACAACATTAGAACACGACTTAAATCTCAAAAAGAGGCAGTTTTGCCTGATAAACAGTAGAATTTTAGACACAAAAGCCCTGAGCTCTTTAAACGACCGGTTTCTAAACACAAATCTGCATCATACAGTGTGTAGCGTGCGGGTCAAAGGTCAAAGGCGCTCGATGACGCCTCCTCTCAGCCCCAGACAAAGACCATTGTTTATCATAGAGACAGGAGTCACGGCCCAATCCACAAAGACCAGAGACCAGAGACCAGAGACCAGAGAGACCAGAGAGACCAGAGAGACCAGAGACCACAGACCAGAGAGACCAGAGACCAGAGAGACCAGAGAGACCAGAGACCAGAGACCAGAGACCAGAGAGACCAGAGACCAGAGACCAGAGAGACCAGAGAGACCAGAGACCAGAGACCAGAGAGACCAGAGACCAGAGACCAGAGAGACCAGAGACCAGAGACCAGAGACCAGAGACCAGAGACCAGAGAGACCAGAGAGACCAGAGAGAGACCAGAGACCAGAGACCAGAGACCAGAGAGACCAGAGAGAGACCAGAGACCAGACCAGAGACCAGAGACCAGAGAGAGACCAGAGACCAGAGACCACAGAGACCAGAGACCAGAGAGACCAGAGAGACCAGAGAGACCAGAGACCAGACCACAGAGACCAGAGACCACAGACCACAGACCAGAGACCACAGAGACCAGAGACCACAGACCACAGACCAGAGACCACAGACCACAGACCAGAGACCACAGAGACCACAGACCAGAGAGACCAGAGAGACAAGAGACCACAGACCAGAGACCAGAGAGACCAGAGAGACCAGAGAGAGACCAGAGAGACCAGAGACCACAGACCAGAGACCAGAGAGACCAGAGACCAGAGAGACCAGAGAGACAAGAGACCACAGACCAGAGAGACCAGAGAGACCAGAGACCAGAGAGACCAGAGACAGAGACAAGAGACCACAGACCAGAGACCAGAGAGACCACAGACCAGAGACCAGAGACCACAGACCAGAGACCAGAGACCAGAGACCAGAGACCACAGAGACCAGAGACCAGAGACCAGAGACCAGAGACCACAGAGACCAGAGAGACCAGAGAGACCAGAGACCACAGAGACCAGAGACCACAGACCAGAGAGACCACAGAGACCAGAGACACCAGAGACCACAGAGACCAGAGACCAGAGAGACCAGAGAGACCAGAGACCACAGAGACCAGAGAGACCAGAGAAACCAGAGAGACCACAGACCAGAGAGACCAGAGAGACCAGAGAGACCAGAGACCAGAGACCAGAGAGACCAGAGACCAGAGACCAGAGAGACCAGAGACCACAGAGACCAGAGACTCCACAGAGACCAGAGACCAGAGAGACCAGAGAGACCAGAAAGACAAGAAAGACCAGAGAGACCACAGAGACCAGAGACCACAGAGACCAGAGAGACCAGAGACCAGAGACCAGAGAGACCAGAGAGACCAGAGAGACCAGAGAGACCAGAGACCACAGAGACCAGAGACACCAGAGACCAGAGACCACAGAGACCAGAGACCACAGAGACCAGAGAGACCACAGAGACCAGAGAGAGACCAGAGACCAGAGACCACAGAGACCAGAGACCAGAGACCCAGAGACCAGAGAGACCAGAGACCAGAGACCACAGAGACCAGAGAGACCAGAGACCAGAGACCAGAGAGACCAGAGACCAGAGAGACCAGAGAGACTCCACAGAGACTCCACAGAGACCAGAGACCACAGAGACCAGAGACCACAGAGACACCAGAGACCAGAGACCAGAGAGACCAAACCCCGTCCACTTCATGTGTCTCTTTAACATGTCGTCCACTTAACGGCACCGAGACCTGCTGCTGTAGAAAAAACTGAAGATACAAACACTTCAACGTATCAGAAAATGACTTAAAAATAGTGAAATGATCCAGTCCATGATCTGTGTGTCATCGAACGAACGAAACGAAAATAAGAAAACGAAAAAACAACTATTTTCTTCATTATTTGTCTCAAAAACCAAAATGGAAAAAAAAAACACCACAATGATTTGGTTTTTCAGTTTTCAATTTTGTGTTTAAAAGAAAAATGGAAAAAAACGGATAACGACCGTTTCCCTTTTCTGACTTAAACTGCAATGCCGGACTGAACCAGGACTGAACCAGGACTGAACCAGGACTGAAACCAGGACTGAACCAGGTCTGGGACCAGGTCTGGGACCAGACAGGAACCAGACCAGGACCAGACCAAGTTTGAGTCTGGGACCAGACTGAGACCAGGAAAAGGACCAGGACTGAGCCCAGGAGCAGACCTGGTCTGAGACCGGGACCAGACTGGGACTGAGACCAGGACTGAGGCTTGGACCAGACCGGGACTCAGACCTGGACAAAGGCTGGGACTGAGGCCGGGACCAGACCAGGATTGAGTCCGGGTCCAGACTGAGACCGGGACTGAGACCGGGAACAGAACCAGGACTGAGACCAGGAATGAGACCAGGACCAGATCGGGACTGAGACCAGGACTTAGACTGGAACCAGACCGGGACTGAGACGGGGACTGAGGCTGGGACCAGACCGGGACCAGACCAGTATTGAGTCCGGGACCAGACTGAGACCAGGACTGAAATCTGGAACAGGACCAGACCGGTACTGAGGCCGAGACCAGACCAGGACTGAGACTGGAACTGAGACTGGGACCAGACCGTGAGCAGACCAGGACTGAGATCGGTTTAGTCCTGCTTTAGTCCTGGTTCAGTCCTGGTTCAGTCCTGGTTCAGTCCGGCATCACACGTTTCATTTAAACACAAAATCGAAAACTGAAAAATAAAATCATTCTCCATTTTTTCATTTTGGTTTTGGAGACAAATAATGAAGAAAGTCGTTGTTTAAAAAAAAAAAAAAATTCCAAATTGAGCATTAATGCCCACAGTTATCCCTGACTAATTTACCAACTCATGATAAAAATGTCTTAATTCAAGTCACTTTAACTCGTCCAGGTTTTGTTTTTGCAGCGTAAACACTCATTTCAGGAGCTTGCAGTTTTGTAAAAGTTCACAAGACGTAACGCGAAGTTTGTAAAAGCCAGTCTCATTTCTTCGGTGCATCTTGGGCCAGTGGAAGCGCCTCGGGCTCAAATCCAGGTCTCTCTCTCTAATACGAGTGCAGCTCTGAGCCCGGCTCCTGCCATCGCCCGCGCGCTAATGAGAAACGCAAAATAATTAATACAAATGGAATGTTTAATGCAATCTCTCCATTTCAAAGAACGTCCCCGGGCGTCTGTGCCAACAATGAATTCCACTTTCTCTCGCCGGGCACCGCGGGCACACAATCACCGCCGTTTGGCTCTGGACAGATCTCATCCCATTAGAACGAGTGGATTCAATAACAAAGACGAGGAGGAGCTGCGGCAAACACGACCTGCATAAAACAAACGGCCGAACGCAGAGCCGCCGAGCTCAGTCTTGGTCTTATAAGGATTTACGCGGGACAACAGGAGAAAGGAGTGAGCGCCTGAGCTGAAGATTTGGTGTTTTTTCTACAGATATGTCGATGGTCTGCCTAGAATGTTCCACGGTGTGACATTAAACAGCTCCACTTTACGTTTATTCCATTACAAGTGGTTTTAAAGCTCAAAAATACCTCGAAAAACAAACATTCTGACTGTGAGCGGGGTCTGGTTTGGTCTCCATGTAGATAGAAAGGTTTAACTCCACACTGTGAAACATTCCAGACAAAACATCTCCATGGAGAAAAGCATCTGATGGACGCTCCACCTGAAAAGTTTACTCCGGTCAAGTGTTAACGGAGGGAAACAGGGGCAGATCTTTCACATTCAAATGTCTCTTATTCAGAAACTAGAGGAACTATTGAAATAAGTAAAGTATCAGAATGTAGGAAAGAGTTACACTCCAACAGGGTCAAGTTAAACCTGTGAGATTCTTTCAAGTTGTTGACAAAAAATTTTAAAAACTCATGTCAGTAACGGAGGGAATGAAATATGCAGCACTTTTTGGTCAATAAATCCAAACAGTGATAACTCTTGGTTCTCACTTACATATCCTTAACAAACTGGTTTGAATATTTGCTTCATATAGTTTTCTACCATATGGTACAAGATTAGGTTGAAAAACCTCTGACTTTTTGACTCATGAGATTTTTTATTAAGAAAGGTCATGGTAACGGAGGGAAAAGTAACGGAGGGAAAATTGTACAAACAAGTAGAAGGTGCAGGATTTTACATCATTTGTCACTTTTTTCTTCTGAATATTTTAATATTACTTCAAAATGAAAGGAAACTATTTCTATAAAATATGTCAGTCCTTCCAAGCAAATTTTTATCATTTTAAATACATTTATTTTGAAAAATCCTGTACCTTCATCAACAGTTCAAAGATGGAATAACACAAAATATGATGAAATACATCCATTTATTTACATGATTTTCAGGTCTTTGAAATTTGGGAAATAATTTTTGTTCCATGTTTCATACATGGTCTGTTTAAAATGTCTGGAACTTTAGAACTAAAAATGGAACAGAAAAAAGGTCAACAGTTTGATAAACTAGAGTACATATGTATCTGTTCAATACATTTTTATATCAGATGAATTAACTTGAATTTTTGGCCTTGTTGTTTACTTCTGTTTGAACGGCCCAGTTACACAGTGCAGCTTTAAACTTAAGGCCTATTCATACTTTGTAAGAACATACGAAATTTGGTTACGTTTACGCTGAAACGAATCACCGTATCGGAAACAATCTGCGTCCAGACACATCGTTTCTGTGTCCGTAAGTCTTCTCCATTCACACATCTTGGAGCATATTTGTTTACGTTTTACAGAAATGAAACTTAAAACCACATGACTCATTTGCATAAACTGAGCACTCAAAAAAACAGCTCTTTCCTTGTGTCGCTGATGTGGTTCAGCTTCTGTGGGACTAAAGGACACGACTCAGTGGAATATGAGTGTTGTTTCTGTGACAGAGGGGTGTTCTGCTGATGGTGAGTCTGTTCTGTGTTTCTGTCGTGTTGGAGATGGTTCGTGTGAAACTTTTCAGAGATTATACGTCTGCAGGTCGTACGCACAGACACACGTTTATATGAATGGACAGATATTCTCGCCTCTTAGTGTTTTGGAGGTGAATTACTTCACGGTGCACAGATCTACATCAGAGAATCAGTGTTTTCAGGCGTCCACACGGTGCCGGATCAGATCTGTACGAACATGAATTCGTGGGAGCTGGAGGCACCAGATCGTTCCGTCTCTAGAGCCGTTTTCCGTTGGATTAGAGTGAACGAACGAACACTGGACTCGATTTGTTTTTTCAGTTTTCGATTTTGTGTTTAAATGAAAAATGGAAAAAAACAGATAACGGCCGTTTCACTTTTCATCCAGTTTTTACCCAAACCAGGACTCAACCAGGACTAAAACCAAACTAAACCAGAATTTAACCAGAACTAAAACCAGGACTAAACCACAATTTAACCAGAACTAAAACCAGGACTAAACCAGAAACCAAAAACCAGGACTAACCAGAACTAAAACCAGGACTAAACCACAATTTAACCAGAACTAAAACCAGGACTAAACCAGAATTTAACCAGAACTAAAACCAGGACTAAACCAGGAGTAAACCAGAACTAAATCCAGGACTAAACCAGAACTAAAACCAGGACTAAACGAGAAATAAACCAGGTCTCAACCAGGTCTAAAACCAGGACTGAACCAGGACTAAAACACGTCCACCAGATACATGTCGGACCAGACATGAACCAAACCGGGATTGAGACCAGGACTTAGACCGGGATCAGACCATAACTGAGACGGGGACTGAGACCGGGACCAGACCTGGGACTAGCCGGGCCGGGTATTCCACATCCGGAAAAAAGGAACGTGAAAAGGAAACATCGGGGAGATTCACCAGAACAAAAAAGATAAAGTAGAGCAGGAAAACCTAAAATCCGCCATATCAGATCAGTGTAAAAGAAATAATCACATTCTGGATCGGGACGGGGCTCGGGTCATTGGATCGAAAAACAACAAGTTCAAACTGTGGATCAGCAACAACAACCAAAACATGTCAACAAGGAAAATACACTTTACTGTTTTGTCTTTAAAAAACAACCCAAGAAGTTAAAGATAAAGGAGCTGTTCACTTGAAAACTACAACTACACGACATCACAAAGTGGAACGGAGCATTTTGAGCTTCTGAGACATAAACAGACTAATAATAAAGATTTACTCAAACATTTGACTGAAACAAAACACAACTCCAGCTCTGTTTTTGAGAAGGAAACAACCTTATAACACGATTTAAAGCTCAAAAAGAGTCAATTTTGTGTAATATAGGACCTTTAAACTGCCTTTACATAAAAACACATTGATTCCTTGTATATTTTTCTGACTAAATAGTAGTTTTTGTGCCTCAGATACACAGAAATACGTTATAGTTTTGAGATCTTTTAGTCTAAATCTTACAAACGCAGAGAGTCGAGCTGTAGAAGCACTCGCAGACAAAAGGGAGACTTACACAATTAGACTGAAACACAAAATTGGCCGTACAGTAAAAAAAATAATACAAGTAATGGAGCGTATTGTGTTCTGAAAAGCGCCGCGCTGAAGGTCGGTCTGTGCCAAAGGGATTCTGGGCAAACATAATGTGAGCTTTAAGAGCAAAGTTTGAATCTGATTTACAATTCATTTTATACAGTCTGAGCCGAGCCCCGCGCTTTACTACACACACGGACTTTCTCCAAGCTTTCTGTTTATTAGGCCATATTTTGAGGACCTTTTTCCATTCAAAAGACAGTCTATTTTACTAATCGCTATGGCAACGGTCCTGTAATTTTGACATTTAAATCGTGGCAAGTGTTACAATTGCGAAATGTGATAATAATAGGATTCTGAGATAGGTGGCAGGTGAAAACAGACTTTTTCTGACCACTCAAATGCAGGACAATACGGTATTATCCAACAAAGGTCATGCTAAGTCGCTCCCCCTTCAGAGCACTAGGGATTCAGGTTCAGGTTCATCAGGTTTGTGAAGTTGTAGCAGTGTTCTAGACAAGAGCGAACTAGTCGAGACCAAGACCAGTCCGAGACCACAGGGTCCTGAGACCAAGACCTCTGAGGGTCGAGACCGAGACAAGACTGAGACCACAGGATCCAGAGACCAAGACCTCTGAGGGTCGAGACCGAGACAAGACCGAGACCACAGGATCCAAAGACCAAGACCTCTAAGGGTCGAGACCGAGACAAGACCGAGACCACAGGATCCTGAGACCAAGACCTCTGAGGGTCGAGACCGAGACAAGACCGAGACCACAGGATCCTGAGACCAAGACCTCTGAGGGTCGAGACCTGAGACAAGACCGAGACCACAGGATCCTGAGACCAAGACCTCTGAGGGTCGAGACCTGAGACAAGACTGAGACCACAGCCCAACGAGACCAAATCAAGACCATCTTTGTCATATTCAACATTTATTTGTATTTTACAGTTATTTTGGAATATATATATATATATATATATATATATATATATATATATATATATATATATATATATATATATATATAAAATCAATGTTTTTGTAGATCCATCTCTATTTTATCTAATTAATGTTCATTTAGGCCTAAACAGGGTGTCCCCAGGTTTGACTACCACCAATTTAAGACCTTTTTAAGTCCACTTAAATGAAAATTAAGACCAACATTGCACCCGTTATGTGGGTGAAAAACTCCAGATCCAATTCTAATCATGACCAACCAACTACAGCGTCTAGAATCTAAGAGTCACTGTGGATTAAACCGACACTTCCCCATGATCCATCCAACGTCTTCCTCCACTGACTGTTTACTCATTATCGCCGGCGCCAAAAACCAAAGTATTATTTGCGCAGACTCCAAATTAGACGTTCATTCACATCACATTATTTTACTGGTTTTGCAGTGAGATTTAGCCTCTGCATATTTACCAAACCAAACTCACATTGTGACAAACTCAGACAAGACCGAGTCCAAACGCCTTCAAGACCGAGACAAGACCAAGTTCAAGACCGAGACAAGACCGAGTCCAAACGCCTTCAAGACCGAGACAAGACCAAGTTCAAAAACAAGACAAGACCGAGTCCAAACGCCTTCAAGACCGAGACAAGACCAAGTTCAAGACCGAGACAAGACCGAGTCCAAACGCCTTCAAGACCGAGACAAGACCAAGTTCAAGACCGAAACAAGACCGAGTCCAAACGCCTTCAAGACCGAGACAAAACCAAGACAAGACTGACCGTAGGCTTGTGGGTGGAGCCTCGTACATTATCTTACAACTAATCGTAAGGAGGGTTTGAATAGGGCCTGGGAGAGATCACTAAATGACTCAAACACGCATGGATGACTCTGAAACCTCATGTAAACTATTTTTGATGAGGGAACATTATAAAATGGAAAAGAACCTTCTTAACACATCCTCTTTAAAAACATTGAGTCAGAAATAACCTTTAAAACATCTCACATTTTCACAATTCTTAAAGTGGACTAATTCTGCAAAATGGACTTTTCAGAGCTTTTAAACGTTTTATAGAACTTGACCCTCTGAAGTTGTATTCAGGGTGTTTTGTACAGGTTTGAGTCATCTTTATTCTCCTTTGTCCAGGACGTCGATGCTCCGATCTAACCTCGTTTTCACCTCCGTCGGAACACGCCCACTTTGACGTACGCACTTCTTTCTCCAGTTTGATTTTCTTAATGGGTGACAGACGTAGGGTTGGGCAGCGTCGCGTCGTCGTTTCGGACCAAATGTTGCTCCCATAGAACTTTTTCTTCCGGTTAATGATTTTCTGTGTCAAAATGTGTTTGTAAATGTGTCGTATTCTCCAGCAGCTTCATAAATCTGCCCATAAATCACCAAATCTTCAACCGACAAACTCCACAAAGGATAAACATTCCAACATGAGCAATTTATCCACAACGATCAAGAGAAGAAAGAGCAAAACTTAAAGGAAACAACGACGACGCTTTAGTCACACACTTGTGAAAAAGCTCTATTGGACACCACAGTTTTCTAACGCAGAAGTCAGCGCACGTATTTCTTTCATGAAGTCATTTTAGATCAAGTTTGTGATTAAAAATTATAACAGAATGATCCACGGGAGTCAGAAATTAGAACTAAAAAGAGCAGACATAATCCGTGTATCATTGTGTTTAAATGAAGAATGGAAAAAACAGATAACGGCCATTTCCCGTTTACGTGACTTCTGTGACTGCGATGCCGAACTTTGCAACGAATACGGACTGACCCAGGACTGATCCAGGTCCGAGACCAGACTGGGACCAGGGCGGACTCTGAGCTTTGACTCTGAGCCTCCGCGGGGTCCGAGCCCACTGTGGGCTCTGAGCCTCTGGTCTGGTCCCGGTCTTGTCTCGGTCTTGTCTCGGTCTTGTCTCTGTCTCAGGCCTCTGTCTCTGGTCCCGCCTGCGCTCTGGTCCCGCTCTGGTCCCGCTCTGGTCCATTTGAACCAAAAGCTCTTAGTTCGGTTCGTTTTCGTTGGTGTGAAAGCGTCAGTTGGATCTTTGCTCCACCTTGGAACCAGCCGTGGTTCTTGAGCAGAGGACTGGAGCAGCTCGTCCGGACCTGTAGTCCACAGAACATTCTCACTTTCCCCACACGGAACCAGCGCGGAGACGATGACACGGAACCACTCAGACCACTGGTCTCGGTCTCAGTCCCGGTCTGGTCTCGGTCTCAGTCCCGCTCTGGTCCCGGTCTGGTCTCGGACCTGCATCAGTCCTGGTTCAGTTCGGCATCGCAGTCACAGAAGTCACATAAACGGGAAACGGCCGTTATCCGTTTTTTCCATTCTTCATTTAAACACAAAATCGAAAACTGAAAAAACGAATCATTATCTGTTTTTTCATTTTGGTTTTTGAGACAAATAACGAAGAAAACTGTTGTTTTTTCGTTTTCTTATTATTGGTTTTACATTGAAAAACGAATGAACGAATGATACACGGATTCAGACATGTCTTTAAAAGTTTGGTTGGGCGTCCGTCACCTGCCTGGAATGTTCCACAGTAGGACATTAAACAGCTCTACTTTACATTTAGTCAATTAAAAGTGTTTTGTTTTTCTTCTTAGCTCAAAAATACCTAGAAAAACAGGCATTTTGACTGTGAGCGGGGTCGCTTCTCCACAGATCTGACCTGGAACTTAGATAGAAAGGTTTAATGCCACACTGCGAAACATTCCAGACAAAGCAATAACACCTCCGCGGAAGAAAAGCGTTTGTTTTTGTCGAGCCCTCCGCCAGAAAAGTTCCACGCTGCGCCTTTATAACCGATTTTTTTTATCACTTTCTTATTTTGTCAGTTCTCCGCTTGCTGCTTTTTCGCTCCGGTTACAGACTTGTTTTGTACTTTTCCGAGTCCTCTCCCCGGAGCGCGATCTCTCCGGGTCGTACGAGTCCAAGAACATCACGACTCCCCCCCCAAACTCCCATCTTCTGTCATTCCGAAACAGCTTTGTCTTTTCCGCCGGACTGTCAAAGCCGATCTGCCCGGGCT
>NW_026571070.1:3412181-3441352 GCF_026225935.1 Boleophthalmus pectinirostris
TCCCTCCTTCTCTCTTCCCCCATCTCTCTCCCTCCCTCCCTTTCTTTCTCTCTCTCTACCTCCGTCATCCCAGCCATTTTCTCTTTGCCTCTCTTTCTGTCTCTCCTCTCTCGCTCCACTCTTCCTCTCCCTCTCTTCTCTACTGTTTATCTCTGCTCTCTCTCTCTCTCTCTCTCTCTCTCTCCGTCCGTCCGTCTCTCTCCTCTAATCCTCATCCCCTGTTCCCCTCTGGTCATATCACAGAGCGTATTAGCCGAGCACTCGTTTTCTGTCTCTCCTCGGTGCTCCTTCGTTCTCTCATTACCGCACTGTCATGTCGTCTCTCCTCCTCCTCCTCCTCCTCCTCTTCCTCCACTCACAGTTAAGCGTTCCTCCTTTCCTCCTCTCCTCCTTTCCTCCTCTCCTCCTTTCCTCCTTTTCTCTTTCTCTCTCTTTTCTCTCGTTTCTCTGGTTTTGGTGAGAACATGAAGCACCAGAGTTCGGCCTGAGGAGGCGTCTACATCTGTCCTAATCCTCTGCACCTGTCTCTGCTCCTGTCCCTGCACCTGTCTCTGCTCCTGTCTCTGCTCCTGTCTCTGCTCCTGTCCCTGCTCCTGTCTCTGCTCCTGTCTCTGCTCCTGTCCCTGCACCTGTCTCTGCTCCTGTCCCTGCTCCTGTCTGTGCTCCTGTCCTCCTGTCCTCTGCTCCTGTCCTCTGCTCCTGTCTCCTGCTCTCCTGTCCTGCTCCTGTCTCTGCTCCTGTCTCTGCACCTGTCTCTGTGCTCCTGTCTCTGCTGCACCTGTCTCTGCTCCTGTCTCTGTCCTCTCCTGCCACCTGCTCTCCTGCTCCCTGCTCCTGTCCCTGCACCTGTCTCTGCTCCTGTCCTGCTGTCCTGCTCCTGTCTCTGCTCCTGTCCTGTCTCTGCTCCTGTCTCTGTCCTGCTCCTGTCTCCTGTCTCTCCTGTCTCTGCTCCTGTCTCTGCTCCTGTCTCTGCTCTCTGCTGTCCCTGCACCTGTCTCTGCTCCTGTCTGTCCTGCTCCTGTCTCTGCCCTGTCTGCTGCTCCTGTCTCTGTCCTGCTGCCTGTCTCTGCACCTGTCCTGCTCCTGTCTCTGCTCCTGTCTCTGCTCCTGTCTCTGCTCCTGCTCTGCTCCTGTCTCTGCTCTCTGCTCCTGCTCCTGTCTCTGCACCTGTCTCTGCTCCTGTCTCTGTCCCTCCTGTCCTGCTCCTGTCTCTGCTCCTGTCTCTGCTCCTGTCTCTGCTCCTGCTGCTCCTGCTCCTGCTCCTGCTCCCTGTCTCTGCTCCTGTCTCTGTCTGCACCTGTCTCTGCACCTGTCTCTGCTCCTGTCTCTGCTCCTGTCCCTGCTCCTGTCCTGTCTCTGCTCCTGTCTCTGCTCCTGTCTCCTGCTCCTGTCTCTGCACCTGTCTCTGCACCTGTCTCTGCTCCTGTCTCCTGTCTCTGCTCCTGCTCCTGCTCCTGTCCTGCTCCTGCTCCTGTCTCTCTCCTGTCCTGTCTCTGCTCCTGTCTCTGCTCCTGTCTCTGCTCCTGTCTCTGCACCTGTCTCTGCTCCTGTCTCTGCTCCCTGTCTCTGCACCTGTCTCCTGCACCTGTCTCTGCCCTGTCTCTGCTCCTGCTGTCCTGTCTCTGCTCCTGTCCTCTGCTCCTGTCTCTGCTCCTGTCTCTCCTGCTCCTGTCTCTGCTCCTGTCCCTGTCTCTGCTCCTGTCTCTGCTCCTGTCTCTGCTCCTGTCTCTGCTCCTGTCTCTGCTCCTGTCTGCTCCTGTCTCTCTGTCTCTGCTCCTGTCTCTGCTCCTGTCTCTGCTCCTGTCTCTGCTCCGGGATCAGGACATAAACACGGATAAAAGTTCAAATATGATTCCAGATCAAACTGTGTTTGTTTTCAGTCTTTCCCGTTATAACGCAGAGTTTACGGCAGGTATCGCTGGGTATCACCAAGAAGCTGCCGATACGATACGTACCTCGATACAGTGCACTTTCGATACGATTCGATACGATATATTGCAAAACGATTCGATACGATTCAGAAAAAAATTATAGCTTTCAGCCTCTTACTTAATGATCAACACAATTTTTACAAAAAAATGAAACAAGACTAAACCAAGACTAAACCAAGACTAAACCAAGACTAAACCAAGACTAAGCCAAGACTAAACAAGACTAAACCAAGACTAAACCAAGACTAAACCAAGACTAAGCCAAGACTAAACCAAGACTAAACCAAGACTAAACCAAGACTAAACCAAGACTAAACCAAGACTAAACCAAGACTAAAGCAAGACTAAACCAAGACTAAACCAAGACTAAATCAAGTCTGGAGACGACAGGAGTAAGAGTGAGGACAGGAGTGTAAACGTGCCCTAAATCAGCACTTCAAACCGGACTAAACTGGAATTAAACCAGGATTAAACCAGAATTTAATCTGGACTAAACCAAGTCAGAAAAAAGCCCAATATAAAAAATAATAATAAAGTAAAGAACAATTCACAATTCAATTAAAAATTAAACCAATTCGTCTGTAGAATCTGTTTAAATCTGGACTTACACGTTAAGTTATTAAAACAATCTCAGAAAATCCATCTGGACAAGGTGACATTTAAATCAGAAATATTAATAAAAGGTGCGGTGTGTTTACGGGGTTGACCTCTGACCCCACAGTCGTCTGTATGATTCTCCGTACGGCGGCGTTCAGCCCGGAGCTACGGCGCCGTGATTACTTCCTGATGCGGATCTGGCGGCGCGGGTTTGGCGGCGAGCGCGGTATTGTTTCCTCGCAAAACGAACAAAGTCATTTTCAGTCCGGCCTCCACAGCGCCTCGTGTGGCCAATCTGTGTATCACATGTTCATTCATTTTTCAAAATATAATATAAAAATTTAAAAAAAACAAACAAAAAAATTCATAAATAAATTTAAAAAACTATTTTCCAGTCCAGAACCAGGTCTAAACCAGGTCTAAACCAGGTCTAAACCAGGACTAAACCAGGTCTAAACCAGGTCTAAACCAGGTCTAAACCAGGACTCTAAACCAAGGACTAAACCAGGTCTAAACCAGGACTGAACCAGGTCTAAAACCAGGACTAAACCAGGTCTAAAACCAGGACTAAACCAGGTCTAAACCAGGTCTGAATCTAAACCAGGACTGAACCAGGTCTAAACCAGGTTTAAACCAGGACTAAACCAGGTCTAAACCAGGACTAAACCAGGTCTAAACCAGGAACCAAACCAGGACTGAACCAAGACTGAACCAAGACTGAACCAGGACTAAACCAGGTCTAAACCAGGTCTAAACCAGGACTAAACCAGGACTAAACCAGGTCTAAACCAGGTCTAAAACCAGGTCTAAACCAGGTCTAAACCAGGTCTAAACCAGGTCTAAACTAAATCAGGTCTAAACCAGGTCTAAACCAGGTCTAAACCAGGACTAAACCAGGTCTAAACCAGGACTAAACCAGGACTGAACCAAGACTGAACCAGGTCTAAACCAGGACTAAACCAGGTCTAAACCAGGACTGAACCAGGACTAAACCAAACTAAACCAGGACTGAACCAAGACTGAATCAGGTATAAACCAGGACTAAACCAGGTCTAAACCAGGACTAAACCAGGTCTAAAGCAGGTTATAGACAAGACCGCACTAATCGAGACCAAGACCAGTCCGAGACCACGGGGTCCCGACACCAGGACAAGACCAAAACCTCTGAGGGTCGAGACCGAGTCAAGGAGACCGATAAATCAATGTTTTTATAAATCTATCTCCAGTTTATCAATCGTCGAGAGTCAAACCTGGAGACCGAGACTAATCGAGTCCAAGTTGACTCCAAGACTCCGGTTGAGTCTGAGACAAGACAGAGTCCAAATGTGGTCAAGTCCAAATGTGGTCGAGTCCAAATGTGGTCGAGTTCAAACGTGGTCGAGTCCGAGACAAGACCAAGACCGAGTCCTAAACCCAAGACCGGTCTCGAGTACTACGACACTAGATTCTGATATCACAATGAGAACAAAAAATATCAGAATTTGAATTTTAAACACCGTTGAATTTCTCACTTTGAATTTTTTAACTCTGAAAAATGAGTTTGAATTATTAAAACAAATATATTTTCAAGCCTTCAAATTCAACAGTCAAAATTCACAGTGAAAAAAATTTGCAGCAAAAATTCAAGATGCCAAGGCAGCCGAATATTTAAAAGGTGATTTTTTTAAATTTTTTTTAAATTTTATTTTAAATACTTGTTTAGAATGTACACTTAAAATTCCAGCAACTGAAATTCAGAATAAAAATAATTCAAACATGTTTTTTAAGAGTTAATTAAAAAAAAAAAATCCAAAGTGAGAGATTCAACGGTGTTTAAAACTGAAAATCTGAAGGAACAAATGATCTTGCAGACTCACACATTTACACACCGCCAAAAAAAAAAAAAAAAGTACTGCACAAATGTTTCTGTACAGTAGTTTTGGTTGTAGTTTCAGTGTGTGATTTCCTCTCGTGTTGACAGCCACAAACCCTCGCTCCACGTTTACATCTGTGCACAGAAACAGTTGCTTATTCAGGACGTGTTTGCATCTTTTCTTTTCTTTCTTTTTTTCGTGCGCAGACACAGACAGAAGCACAGAGTCGGGCTCAGTCCCTGTCACAAACTGCTCCCTCAGCTCATGTCGTTTTCAAACACAGCGTCAGCGGCGGCGGCGGCGGCGGCGCAGACTCCGGCTCAGACCTTCTCCTCCACCAACACCAACGTCGTTTTAAAAAAGCTCGAGTGGATTTTTCTCCAAGAATCTGAGCAAAAATATGAACAAGCAGCTCTAAAAAAAAAACAAACAAAACAGCTATTTTCTGATTTATGTTGTAATGTGATGTCGTTTCTCGCCCAAAAAAACAGACCTGGACTTGTTTCATTCACACGTTTGAATAAAACCAGGACTAAACCAGGACTAAACCAGGACTGAACCTGGACCAAACCAGGACTAAACCAGGACTAAACCAGGACCAAACCACGACCAAACCACGACCAAACCAGGACTGAACCAGGACTAAACCAGGACTGAACCAGGACTGAACGAAGACTGATCCCGGACTGATCCCAGGACTAAACCAGGACTGAACCAGGACCGAACATGGACTGAACCAGGACTAAACCAGGACTGAACCAGGACTAAACCAGGAATAAACTACGACTGATTCCAGGACTGAACCAGGACTAAAACAGGACTAAACAGTTTTCAGTCCTGGTCTGGTCCCGGTCTCAGCCCCGGTCTGGTCCTGGTCTCAGTGCTAGTCTGGTTCCGGTCTGGTTCCAGCCTCAGTCCTGGTCTCAGTCCTGGTCTCAGTCCTGGTCTCAGTCCTGGTCTCAGTCCTGGTCTCAGTCTCGGTCTCAGTCTCGGTCTCAGTCCCGGTCTCAGTCCCGGTCTCAGTCCTGGTCTTTCCCAGTCTCAATCTCTCTCTGGTCCTGGTCTGGTCCCAGTCTGGTCCCAGTCTTGGTCCCGCTCTTGGTCCCGGTCTCAGTCCCGGTCTCAGTCCCAGTCCTGGTTTCAGTCCCCGTCTCAGTCTGGTTCCTGTCTTTTCCCAGACCTGGTTTGGTCCTGGTTTTAGTCCATTATCAGTTTTTTTTTTTTTTTTTTTTTCATTTAAACACAAAATCGAAAACTGAAAAAAACAAATCATGATCTGTTTTCTCATTTTAGTTTTGGAGAAAAATAATGAAGAAAATACTTTTTAATTTTTTTAATTTTTGGTTTTATTTTGAAAAACAAATGAACGAATCACACACAGATTATTTTAAATATGTTACGTGTTACAGTAAAAACCCGATAAAAGTAAAACACGTCCTTTTTAACCAAACGTATGAACGAAAAGAAGCTAAAATTCCGTCGTAAACTGCCTCAAATATTTCGTTAAAAGCTTAAATTATTCGCGTTGAATCTTCCCGAACAGATTCCACGTTTAAACCCTCCCACGGTTCTCCTCGCTCTCGTCTTTCCGAGGTTTAATCCGGAGCGCGGTCGACCTTCAGAGCGGAGGTGAACCCGCCGCCCCCCGCCGCCCCCCGCCGAGCATAATGAAGTGTAGAGGCGCGTGGGAGCCAGCAGGGGGCGCCGCGCTGGAGCCACGGGACTGGACGGCTCTCGTTAGGGGGAGGACGGTTATGAGCGCGGCGGCGGCGGCGGGGGGGGGGGGGGAATCTGAAACGACATTGTGTTTAGTGAATCTTCCCTGACGTGTACGAAGCAGGAGCGTGAGGGATGTTACAGAAGTTTATTTATTTAAAAAAAGACCAAAATCGATTTATTGGAGAATCTGTGTCGTTCGATTATTTGTTTTTCAAAATAAAACTAAAAATATTAAAATGAAAAAGCAACAATTTTCTTTATTATTTGTCTCCAAAACCAAAAGGGAAAAACAGAAAATTATTCATTTTTCCAGTTTCCGAGACTTAAACTGAGATGCCGGATTAAACCAGGATTAAACCAGGACTAAACCAGGACTAAACCAGGACTAAACCAGGACTAAACTAGGACTAAACAGGACTAAAACAACAGACTGAACCAGGACTGAAACCAGACTAAACCAGGACTAAACCAGGACTAACAGGACTAGGACTGAACCAGGACTTAACCAGGACTAAACCAGGACTAAACCAGGACTAAACCAGGACTAAAAGGACTAAACCAGGACTAAACCAGGACTGAACCAGGACTAAACCAGGAAACCAGGACTAAACCAGGACTAAAACAGACTGAACCAGGACTTAAACCAGGACTGAACCAGGACTGAAAAAACAGGACTAAAACAGGACTAAACCAGGACTGAACCAGACTGAACCAGGACTAAACCAGGACTAAACCAGGACTCAGGACTGAACCAGGACTGAACCAGGACTAAACCAGGACTGAAAACCAGGACTAAACCAGACTGAACCAGGACTGAACCAGGACTAAACCAGGACTAAACAGGACTGAACCAGACTAAACAAGACTGACCAGGACTGAAAACCAGGACTAAACCAGGACTAAACCAGGACTAAACCAGACTAAAACCAACCAGGACTGAACCAGGAAAACCAGGACTAACCAAAACCAGGACTGAACCAGGACTGAACCAGGACTAAACCAGGACTAAACCAGGACTGAACCAGGACTAACCAGGACTAAACAGGACTGAACCAGGACTAAACCAGGACTAAAACAGGACTAACCAGGACTAAACCAGGACTAAACTGCTCTCAGTCACCGTTCTGGTCCTGGTCTGGTACCGGTCTCAGTCTCAGTCTCAGTCTCAGTTCTGGTCTCAGTCCTGGTCTGGGCCTGATCTCAGTCCCAGTCTCAGTCTTGGTCTGGTCTGAGTCCCAGTCTTAGACCAGAGCCAGACCAGGATTGAAACCAGGACTAAGTCCTGGTCTGGTCCCAGTCTCAGTCCCGGTCTCAGTCCCGGTCTGGTCTGGCCCCGGTCCCCAGTCAGTCCCAGTCGTCCCCAGTCCGGTCTCAGTCCCGGTCTCAGTCCCGGTCTCAGTCCCGGTCTCAGTCCCGTCTCAGTCCCGGCTCAGGTCTGGCCCCGGTCCAGTCTCAGGTCTCAGTCCCGGTCTCAGTCCCGGTCTCAGTCCCGGTCTGGTCTGGCCCTGGTCCCGGTCTCAGTCCCGGTCTCAGTCCCATTCTTAGTCCCAGTCTCAGTCCTGGTCTGGTCCCGGTCTCAATCCTGGTCTGGTTCTGGTCTCAGTTTTGGTCTCAGTCTTAATCCTGGTCTGGTTCTGGTCTCAGTCCTGGTCTCGGTTTCGGTCCTGGTCTCAGTTGTGGTCTCAGTCCCAATCCCGTCCTGACACTCAGTCTTGGTTTAGTCCTGGTTTAGTCCTGGTTTAGTCCTGGGTTAGTCCTGGTTCAGTCCTGGTTTAGTCTGTTTTAGTCTGGTTCAGTCCTGGTTTAGTCCTGGTTTGGTCCTGGTTCAATCCTGGTTCAGTTCTGGTTTAGTCCTTAGTCTGGTCCTGGTCAGTCCTGGTTTAGTCCTTGGTTCAGTCTTGGTTCAGTCCTGTTTTAGTCCTGTTTAGTCCTGGTTTAGTCCTGGTTCAGTCCTGGTTTAGTCCTGGTTTAGTCCTGGTTCAGTCCTGGTTTAGTTCCTGGTTTCAGTCCTGTTTTAGTCTGTTTTAGTCCTCTTTTAGTCCTAGTTTAGTCCTGGTTCAGTCCTGGTTTAGTCCTGGTTTAGTCCTGTTTTAGTCCTGGTTCAGTCCTGGTTTAGTCCTGTTTTAGTCCTGGTTTAGTCCTGGTTTAGTCCTAGTTTAGTCCTGGTTCAGTCCTGGTTTAGTCCTGGTTTAGTCCTGTTTTAGTCCTGGTTTAGTCCTGTTTTAGTCCTAGTTCAGTCCTGTTTTAGTCCTGGTTTAGTCCTGGTTTAGTCCTGGTTTAGTCCTGGTTTAGTCCTGGTTTAGTCCTGTTTTAGTCCTTTAGTCCTCTTTTAGTTTAGTCCTGGTTCAGTCCTGGTTTAGTCCTGGTTTAGTCCTGGTTTAGTCCTGGTTTAGTCCTGTTTTAGTCCTGGTTCAGTCCTGGTTTAGTCCTGGTTTAGTCCTGGTTTAGTCCTGGTTTAGTCCTGGTTTAGTTCTGTTTCAGTGGTAAACAGTCATTATTTTAACTTTATTCTCTCATCAAAAACTCGTCTGAAGGTTTTAGAGTCGTCCACACAGGTTTGAGTAATATAGCGATCTCTCCTGCGCCTCATTCAAACCCTCCTCGTGGTTCGCCGTAAAATTCTGTAGATTTCAAACTCAACTTCGCTCGATTTTGACGAAAAAGTCGACGCATTTTAACCCACAGCTCCACAGACAACAGAACTTTTTCACAAACGACCGGAATTGCAAAATATTTTCAGTGAATATTTTGAGTAAATATTTAGAGTAAATATTTTGAGCGTATTTTCTGAGCAGATGCAGATGTTGAAGTGGAGCCTCGCAGCAGCAGCAGAACATCTGGACGCTCCCTAATGTAATGAGGTGGAGAAGGGTCAGGGGTCAAAGGTCACGCTCTGACCGCAGCTCTTAACTAAATCATTTTAAATACAGAAGCAAAACAGAAACAGAGTTTGAAACAGAATTGATCTTTTTTTTTTTTTTTTTTTTTGTAAAACGCTTCGTCCAGTGTAAAAAGAACTGGAGGTTTTTGTTTTATGCTGAATAAAAACAGACAAAAAAACCCTGAAATGAATGTGTTTTACTGCACTTTTGTGGGTAAATTTACATAAAATAAAAAAATAAATAAAATTTAAATTAAAAAGAAGAAGAACTAAACTAAGCCAAAATAAAAACTAAAATAAAAATAATAATAATAATTAAAATAAAATAAACTGAACTAAACTAAAAAACTAAAATAAAACTAAATAAGAAATAAACTGAACTAAAATAAAATAAAAACTAAACAAAAATAAAATAAAGAATAAACTGAAATAAAATAAAAAAAAAAACTAAAAATAAAATAAAAAATAAACTGAACTAAAATAAAATACTAAACAAAACTAAAATAAAAAATAAACTGAAGTAAAATAAAAAGTAAACAAAAATAAAATAAAAACAAACTGAACTACACAATTAAATAAAATGAAATTAAATAAAATTTAAAAAACTGAACTAAACAAAAATAAAATAAAATATAAAATAAAAATAAACTGAACTAAACTAAAATACAAAAAAAAAAAAAAAAAAAAAAAAAAAAACAACTAAAATTAAAATGCTATAATTGTGCAAGCAAAGATTTTCTCCTTAAAAAAAAAAAAAAAAAAAAGCCAAAACTTCACTTTTACTTTCTTAAATCTTCAGGTTTGAGATTTATTCGCATTTTTTTTTTTACCCAGAGCTCTGGAACTGATCAAATACCAAATTAATCCTCAAAAATACAACTTACATTACTCATAAATACACTCGTCATCTGAACCTACAACACCAACACAACACAATCCACTCCTTGAAATGCTCTTGCATCTCCATGGAGACCAGCAGGAGGCCAACACTCCACCAGAAAAAGTTACATAATGCAGCTTTACTGTACAGTCTGGAATAACAGGACATGAGGCGAAACGCAAAAAGTAAAAAGTAAAAAGCAGCAGCGTTTTGTCTGTTTCCTCTCGAGCTCTGAAGATGAAGCAACGTGTTGGCAACAAACGTGCAAATGTGCAAACGACGCAGCTTCTGTTGTGAATTCACTGATAATGTGTTAATTTTGTGATGCGTTTTAGAATAAACCAAAACAGTTTTCAGTATTGATAAAACAAATTTAAATAAAACAGATATTTAAAGGTTCTGTATGATGCAAAACTGACTCTTTTTGAGCTTGAAGTGGAGTTCTAATGTTGTTAAATGTTCAAAAACAGACCTGGAGTGGAGTTTTGTTTCATTCACACGTTTGAGTAACTCTTCATCTGTGTTGGGAAAGTTCATTTTCTAGTTCAAAGTTCAAAAAGTTCAAACTAGTTCAAAGTTCAGTTCACAAATTTCTAAATGCGCCAGTTGGTCCATAGTTCCAAAAAACTAGTTTGTCGTTCTTTCTTTTCGTTGTCCGTTGCCGCAAGCGACTATTTTTCAATATCACTGCCAAAACCCAAACAGAACCACACACAGGAATTAGTCTCCGTTCAGACTGCAGGGCTTAACGCTCAATTCGGATCTTTTTTGTGAAATCCGATGTTTTTTCGAGGTCGTTTACATTTCCAATTAAATGCGACTTGTATGTGACTCCAGTGTGAACATTAAACGGCCCAAAAGTGTCCCACATGTGACACTGGAGACACGACGACGTCAACCGCAGCGAGCGTCTCTGTGTTTACGGACAAACATGGACGCAGCATCGAGCACCTGGAGATTTTAAAGTTCCTCTCGTACCGGAGCCACAACATGAACAACTTACTTGTTTTAAGGAGGAGATTGAGAAGGAGAAGGACGAGGTTTTTGGTCGTGGTGTTTTGTGGGACAGTGTCTGTTGAAAGGAACGTGTGGATGTTTCAGTGACATGGAGTTCATTAACAGTTTTGGTCTGACGAGAAGAACGTTTGTACGTTTGTGTCTTGTTGATAACGTGTAGGTGGATGAATGCGCTTTGTCCGTTCACACTGAAGTCACATGTCAAAAGATCAGATATGTATCAGTTTCAGGAGCACATATCCAAGTGTCCTGGGGTCATGTTTGAAAAATCAGATCTGTGTCGTTCAGACTGTGATTAAAAGATCAGATACAGGAACATAGGGGCCAAAAAATCTGATGTGGGTCACTTCAGGCTGCAGATTGAATGTAGACAAATGTTGAGTCCTGATCCAACCAGGGTTCACATGAACATAAATGAACATCAGTCAGTTGGAAACGTCTTAACGACCTGTACGTGTTAAATGCAGGTGAGTGTGTAAATGACTCAAACGTCAGTAGTTGGACACACCTGTCCCCGCCCCCCGAGAGTCTGAAATCTGCTGAAATCCTCCAAGACACTGACATGACACAGACAGAACAGAGGCTCTTCCTGCAGGAGACATGCGCAGTAGAACCAAGTGACAAAGTCTGACAATCCCTCTATATCACAGGTGTCAAATATATGGTCCGGGGGCTGGATCCGGCCCTCCAAGACCTTTAATCTGGCCCTCAGCTGATTTTCTACTAAAATATTTTAATGATATTTTCTATTAAAATCTTGTTAATTTTCTGTGGTGTTTATCACAGCAGCGTCTCCAGCGTCTCTGTACGTGGCCCCTCCCACCAGAGCAGCACAAATGAAGACTTGTCTCTTTCCAAACGCTCTTAAAGGACGATCGTTTTGAGATCAAAGTAGGTTGGATACGGCCCCCGGACCAAAATGAGTTTGACACACCTGGTCTATATGGACACGACTCATGTGAAGTGACACTGGTCTAGACCAGGAGAGTCAAACTCAAATTCACAGAGGCCAGAATTAAAAACTGGGACTAAGTCGTGGGTCAAACTAAATATTTATTGAAAACTTTCAACAACAGCTGCATGTTTTCTCTTCTTTTGAGATGTGTAATGTGTAATGTCTCTAGTGCCGATCTGCAGCCAGCAGACCAGCTGCAATACATATCTGATGATCACACGGGCCAAATATAATTATATCCCAGGCCAAATTTGGTCCCCGGGCCTGAGTTTGACATGTCTGGTCTAGTGCAAAGCACTTTGTCCTAGATTTCAAATGTATGAAAAGTGCTATGCAAATAAAGTTTGATTGACTGATTGATAAAGTGACTTTAGTGTCTGTACATGTTTCTGGACCTGCACTGAAATGTAAATGAGCTGTGAACAGAGGTGTGAATGATCAGCATTTACGCATCATTAATTACAGCACACATTTGCCACTAGGTAGTTTTTACTTTCTTTACAGTCTAGAATGTGATGCAAACATATCTTTAGGCCGACCTACTGTTTTTAAATATGACGTAATGAGGCAGAATAACAATAAATGTTACAAACAAAACAAACACAATTTAAAATCCAGTAGAACCAAACCGAAGTTTTATAATCAACTGAAGATTTACAGTGAATTTTTACATCACATCAACCGCAAAAAAATCCATATCGGTCAAACCCTGGTCTCTTTACTCTGGTCTCTCGTGCTTTTTGCCCTGGTCCCTTATGCTTTTTGTTCTTTTTGCCCCAGTCGTTTGTGCTTTTTGCCCCTGTCCCTCGCGATTTTTGCCCCAGTCCTTCGTGCTTTTTGCCCCTGTCCCTCGCGATTTTTGTCCTGGCTTTTTTCGTGCTTTTTGCCCCTGTCCCTCGCGATTTTTGCCCAGGTCATTCGTGCTTTTTGCCCCGGTTGTTCGTGCTTTTTGCCCTCAGTCCCTCGCGATTTTTGCCCCGGTCGTTCGCACTTTTTGCTGCAGTCCCTCGCAATTTTAGCCCGGGTCATTTGTACTTTCTGCTTTTTGCCCCAGTCTCTTGCGATTTTTGCCCCGGTCGTTCGCACTTTTTGCCCCAGTCTCTCGCGATTTTTGTCCCAGCTGTTCATGATTTTTGCCCCAGTCGTTCGTGCTTTTTGCCCGGTTGTTCCACTTTTTGCCTCAGTCCTCGCAATTTTTGCCCGGGTCTTTGCTTTTTGCTTTTTGCCTCAGTCCCTCATGTTTTTTTGCCTCAGTCCCTCGTGCTTTTTGCCCCGGTCGTTTGCACTTTTTGCCGCAGTCCCTCGCAAATTTAGCCCGGGTCATTTGTGCTTTTTGCCCCGGTCCCTCGTGCACAGGTCTGGGTCTCGGGGGCCCGGTCGGTTCTGGGGGCCCGGTCGGTTCGGGGGGGGGCTCGGGGGGGGGGTCTCGGGGGAGGTCTGTATTTGCACACGGCTTCATTATTCATGCACCTCTCTGCTCTCCTGTTCCTCTTTGATCCTCCTCAGATCCGACTGTGGCTCTTTCATGTCAACTTCAAAACCGTGACCCACAACAGCGCTCCCCGGTGCCAAGCGAGAGAAGCGCGCCCCACACCTGCTCGTTTCCATGGAGACGTCACCGCTCTGCCCGGAATGTTCCACAGTGTGACTTTAAAACAGCTGGACTTTTGCGTTGACTCGATCACAGGTTTTACACATTCTGACACAGATCTGACCCGTAACTTGGTCTGGTTTGGTCTCCGTGGAGGAAGACAGGTTTAAAGCCGTACTGTGGGACATTCCAGACCAAGAATTTGACGGACCCTCCACCAGAAAAGTTACACAGTGCAGCTTTAACTTAATATTTGCTCAAAATAAGATTGTTTTGTCACATAAAAATAAAAAAGTGTCAACAAACCTAGACTAAGAAAGTCCTAGGTTTAAACCAGGACTAAACCAGGATTAAACTAGAACTAAACCAGGACTAAACCAGGACTAAAGCAAGATTAATCCAGGACTGAATGAGGACTAAACCAGGACTAAACAAGGACTAAACACCAGGACTAAACCAAGACTAAACCAGGACTAAACCAGGACTAAAACTAGAACTAAACCAGGACTAAACAGGACTAAACCAGGACTAAACAGGACTAAAAACTAGGAACTAAAACCAGGACTAAACCAGGACTAAAGCAAGATTAATCCAGGACTGAATGAGGACCTAAACCAGGACTAAACCAGGATTAAACTAGGAACTAAACCAGGACTAAACCAGGACTAAACCAGGACTAGAGGACTAAACCAGGACTAAACTAGAACTAAACCAGGACTAAACCAGGATTAAACCAGGACTGAATCAGGTCTAAATCAGGACTAAACAAGGACTAAACCAGGACTAAACTAGGGCTAAACTGGGTTAAGACAGAACTAAATCAGGACTAACTAAACTAGAACTAAAACCAGGACTAAACAAGGACTAAACCAGGACTAAACTAGGGCTAAACTGGGTTAAGACAGAACTAAATCAGGACTAACTAAACTAGGACTAAACCAGGACTAAACTAGGACTAAACCAGGACTAAACCAGGTCTAAACCAGGTCTGGGTTGTAGTATTTAGACACAGTGTTCACCAGATTGAAAAACCGAACTGAATAATGACAAATTAGTTTTAAATTAATCTAAAGTAGCAAATCTTATTCTACTATCTTCAATAAAAATAAGATAAAAACAAGAAAAGTCCCAACAAAAGTCGACCTTGACTTAAACCAGGACCAAGACGTGGACCAGGACCTGACAATGAAAAACTGGACTAAACAGAGTCAAATTAGTCTTAAATGACCAATAACCTTCAAGAATATTCAAAAAGCAATAACATTTTATACTTTTATCTTCAGACTTTAATTTATTGAGCTTCAGTCGTGTGAAATGTCCAAGAAAACATAAAAATGATCAACTTTAACTTCACATTTACTGAAAATAAGAATTAAAAAAATAAGGTTTTTGTCAAATAAAAACGAGAAAAGTCCAATTAAAACTAGACCAAGAAAGTTCTAGGCCTAAACCAGGACTAAACCAGGACTAAAACAGGACTAAAACAGGACTAAAACCAGGACCACTAAACAGGACTAAACCAGGACTAAACCAGGACTAACCAGGACTAATGTAGTACTTAGACACAGGTTACACCAGATAAACTCTGGAGAAAAACTGGAGTAAATACTGACAAATGAGTCTTAAATTAGAATCTTATTCTAATAGCAATAAAATATTATAAAAACAAGAAAAGTCACAAAAAACTAGACCCTGAACCAGGACTAAACCAGGACTAAACCAGGACTGGAGTGTAACCAGATTGAAAACTGGACTGAACAGTGACAGATTAATCTGAAATTAGTTTTAAATGAGCAATATTATTTTAATAACAATTTTATAAAAACAAAACGAGTCTGGATAAAAGTAGACCCAGAACCAGAATAGAACCAGGACTAAACCAGGACCAAATCAGGACTAAACCAGGACCAAAACAGGACTAAACCAGGACCAAAACAGGACTAAAACAGGACTAAACCAGGACTAAACCAGGACTGAGGTGTAGCACTGACACTGAAAAACTGGACTAAACAGAGTCAAATTAGTCTCAATTCAAACAGCAATAACATTTTATAAAAACAATAGTCCCAACAAAAGTAGAACCAAGACCAGGACTAAACCAGGACCAAACCAGGGCCAAACTAAACCAGGACTGGAGTGTAAACCTGATTGAAAAACTGGACTGAACAATGACAGATTAGTCACTATTCAAATTTGTTTTAAATGAGCAATTTTACTCTAATAGCAAGAAAATATTATAAAAACATGAAAAGTTTGAACAAAACTAGAATTCCTTGGCCTAAACCAGAACTAAACCAGGACTAAAATGGGACTCAGGTGTATACAGAACTAAAACCATGAACTCACATTAAAAAACTGGATTAAACAGAGTCAAATGAGTCTTAAATTAACAATTATCTTCAACAATATTCAAAAAGAAATAACATTTTATAAAAACAAGAACAGTCCCAACAAAACTAGACCCAGAACCAGGACTAAACCAGGACCGGAGTGTACACTAGATTGAAAAACTGGACTAAACAGAGTCAAATTAGTCTCATTCCAAACAGCAATAACATTTTATAAAAACCAGAATACTCTAAACAAAACTAGACCCAGAACCAGGACTAAACCAGGACTAAACCAGGACTGAAACAAGACTAAAACAGGACTAGTTTAACATCGACAAACTGGACTAAACTGAGTCAAATTTGTCTTAAATTAGGAATAATCTTCAATAATATTCAAATAGCAACATTTTATTATAAAAACAAGAATAGTCCCTAAAAACTAGACCCAAAACCAGGACTAAACCAGGACTGAAACAAGGACAAGACTAAAACAGGACAAGTCTACACCTGATTGAAAAACTGGACAGAATAGTGACAGATTAGTCTCATTGTAATAATAACAAAATATTATAAAAACAAGAAAAGTGCGGAAAAGCAGACCCAGAAATCCTTGGACTAAACCAGGACTAAACCAGGACTAAACCAGGACTGAAACAAGACTAAAACAGGACTATTTAACATTGAAAAACTGGACTAAACAAGAGGAAAACTGGACTGAAAAATGACAGATTCATTTCAAAATAGTTCTAAATGATCAATCTTATTATAAATTATTATAAAAACAGGTAAAGTCTGAAAAAAGTAGATCCAGAAATCCTTGGCCTAAACCAGAACTAAACCAGGACTAAATGAAGACTAAAACAGGAGTAAAACAGGACTACTGGACTAAACGCAGTCAAATTAGTCTCAAATGAACAATAATCTTCAACAATATTCAAACAGCAATAACATTTTATAATAAAAACCAGAATAGTCCCAACAAAACTAGACCCAGAACCAGAACTAAACCAGGACTGGAGTGTAACCAGATTGAAAACTGGACTGAACAGTGACAGATTAATCTGAAATTAGTTTTAAATGAGCAATATTATTCTAATAACAAGAAAATATTATAAAAACATGAAAAGTCTGAACAAAAGTAAACCCAGAATTCTTTGGCCTCGACCAGGACTAAACCAGGACTAAACCAGGACTAAACCAGGTCTAAAACAGGTCTAAACCAGGACTGAACCAGGACTAAAGCAGGACTAAACCAAGACTGAACCAGGACTGAACCAGGACTAAAGCAAGACAGAAACAGAAACAGAACCACTTTAACATTGAAAAACTGAACTAAACAGACAAATGAGTCTCAAATTAACAATAATCTTCAGTAATATTGAAATAGAAATAACATTTTATAAAAACAAGAATAGTCTAAACAAAACTAGACCCAGAACCAGGACTAAACCAGGACTAAACCAAGACTGAACCAGGACTAAAACAGGACTAAACCAGGTCTAAAACAGGTCTAAACCAGGACTGAACCAGGACTGAACCAGGACTAAAACAGGACTAAACCAGGACTAAAACATTGAAAAACTGAAGTAAACGGAGTCAAATTAGTTTCAAATTAGCAATAATCTTCAATAATATTTAAACAGCAATAACATTTTATAAAAACAAGAATAGTCCCTAAAAACTAAACCCAGAACCAGGACTAAACCAGGACTGAAACAAGGACAAGACTAAACCAGGACTGGAGTGTAAACCTGACTGAAAAACTGGACTGAACAGTGACAGATTTGTCTCATTGTAATAACAAGAAAATATTATAAAAACAAGAAAAGTACGGAAAAAGTAGACTCAGAATTCCTAGCAGTAAACCAGGACTAAACCAGGACTAAACCAGGACTAGTTTAACATTGAAAAACTGGACTAAACAGGGTCAAATTAGTCTTAAATTAAGAATAATCTTCAATAATATTCAAACGGCAATAACATTTTATAGAAACCAGAATAGTCTAAACAAAACTAGACCCAGAACCAGGACTAAACCAGGACTAAACCAGGACTAAACCAGGACTACAGCAGGACTAAACCAGGACTAAAGCAAGACAGAAACACAACATCTTTAACATCGACAAACTGGACTAAAGAATCAAAGTCAAATGAGTCTTAAATTAGGAATAAACTTCAATAATATTCAAACAGCAACAACATTTTATAAAAACAAGAATAGTCCCAAAAAAACTAGAACCAGGACTAAACCAGGACTGAAACAGAACCATTTTAACATTAAAAAACTGGACTAAACAGAGTGAAATGTGCCTTAAATTCTTCGTAAATGAGTCTTAAACGGTCAATAATCTCATTCTAATCGTGATTTCGCGTTGTGTTTTCCTCGTATCTTCTATTTTAGTTCATTTTGTTTTAAATCTGAGAGTCACGATTTGATCCCTGCTCTTTAGGCTTCGCTCTTTTAATCCAACAACTCCTTTTTCCCCCCCAACTCCGTCCTGTTCATTGATTCACGCCGGCGGACCCCCTCGATCCGCTGCGCAACAAATGAAACGACCACAAACTTTACGGCCAATCTCCAAAATTACACCTGACAATCAGCGCGCTTCTCTCGCACCTGGCAACCCTCCGCGCTGCATAATTCAACGAGCGCATCAAATATTCATCCGCGCAACGCATCACTGTCTGCGGGGAGCGCGGGGTGCGAGTTTGGGGGTCGAGAAAAGTCCCCTTCCCCAAAAAAAAAGATCGCGTAATTTAGCGTTTTGGAAAGACGAGAGAAGACCGAGTGCGCGCGCGCGCGTGTGTGTGTGTGTGTGTACGCAATGCAGATTCGCGGATAACGTCCAAAAAAACACGCGGACGTACGCTTGTCCCGTACGCAGCGAGCCTCGTAGTGACACCGTGCTGCTTAAAACGTCGCAAAAAATCAATAAACGTCGCGAATTCCGGCGCGCGGACTCCGGTTTTTCGCCGTAAAATCCCGGGGTTTAGTCCCAGTTTTGATGCAACGAGCGAAGTGCGAACGCGTCCTCGTGATCCCAAAGCTGATAAACACTCGTAAATAACGCGTACGTGAAGCTGTGGAAGCAAAATCAATGACAGCACGCAAAGTTCACGACGATAAGTGAAAGATAAAGGTTTGCGTAAAAGTTATCCAAACGCGAAAAACCGGAGGGAGTCACTCGTCATTACGCGTGAATCCCGTGTTGATTTTGGGTCAATTTCAGTTAAAAATTAGGTCAATTTCTGCGCAAATTGACATTTTACGTGAGGGGACGTGCGGGGAAATCAAATATTAAGTTAAAAGTTTAAAGAATTACGCACGCTTTTACGTTCGGTCCAGGTTTATTTAGCGCGAAACGAAAAAAAGATTCGGCTCGTTTCATTTGGATTCACCGGGAGTGCGCGCGGAGCTGAGCCGTACTGAGCCGTGCCGTGCCAGCGCGACGTTTTAAACACCCCCACGACTCGCCCCAGCCCCGCATCTTTTCGGGATAAACCGCAAGAAGCGTGCGTAACGGGGTTTGGAGAGCGAAGTTGTAAATGCGTAAAAGCGTAAAACCAAAAAAAAGCGTAAAAACTCACCTCGTTTCGCGAAGTTTATCCGAGTTCCGAGGAGCAAAAGCGCGGTATCCGAAAGCGGTGCGTCGCTGCGGAGCGGAGAGACGTGAGCTCCGGCGCCGCTGTGGACTGTTTGTCGCGGATGTCAGAGGAAGAGGAGAGAGAGAGAGAAAGAGGAGAGGAGAGAGGAGAGAGGAAGGGGACGCGGCGCTCTCATTGGCTGCCGTTCCGCGAGGCGAGCAAGCGAGGAGAGGAGAGGAGAGAAGGAGGCAAGGACGGAGAGAGAGAGAGAGAGGAAGAGGAGGGGAGAGTGAAGAGCAGCAGCAGCAGCAGCGCGCGGTCAAGTTTACGAAAAAAAAAAAAGCGATAATGCGGGTTATTCCGGCGCGTGGGATGAGGACGTTTGATTTAAGGTGGTGCAAAAGAGACACTACAGCAGAGGGAATGATGGGAATGTTTTCTGTTTTTTTTAAAATAAGATACTAAACCGGAACTAAACCGGGACTAAACCAGGACTAGACCAGGACTAGAACAAGACCATCCACGCTGTAATTTGGTCCCAAATAGAAGAGGTTAAACACGAAAGCGACGCTACAGCAGAGGGAATATTTTCTGTTTTTAAATGAGCTTGAAAGGAAATCTATTTCAATCTAAATTGGAACTAAACCAGGATTATATCAGGACCACCACCTTGTTGTAATTTGATTTAGGAGGTCTAGTCCTGGTCTAGCACAGTCTAGACCAGGACTAGACCTGGACTAGACCAGGACTAGACCAGGACTAAACCAGGACTAGAACAAGATTATATCAGGAACATCACACTGTAATTTGATCCAGGAGGTCCAAAATAGCCACTACAGCAGAGGGAATAATAGGAATGTTTTTCAATGAGATTCTGAATTAGAACTAAACAGGGACTAAACCAGAACTACACCAGGACTAGACCTGAACTAAACCAGGATTAGGACAAGACTATATCAGGAACATCACATTGTGATATGATTTTGCAGGTCCAAAATAAACGAGGTTAAATACAAAGCCACTACAACAGTGGGAATGATGGGAATATTTTCAGTTTTTAAATGAGATTCCAAATTGGAACTAAACTGGGACTAAACAGGACTAAACCAGGACTAGAACAAGATTATATCAGGAACATCACTCTGTAATTTGATCTAGGAGGTCCAAAATAGCCACTACAGCAGAGGGAAGAATGGGAATATTTTCTGTTTTTAAATGAGATTCTAAACTGGAACTAAACTGAGACTAAACCAGGACTAAACCAGGACTAAACCAGGACTAGACCAGGACTAGACCAGGACTAGGATAAAAATATCAGAACTACCACACTGTAATTTGATTTTGCAGGTCCAAAATAGAAGAGGTTAAACACAAAATGACTGCAGCAGTGGGAATGATGGGAATATTTTCTATTTTTAAATGAGCTTGAATGGAAATCTACCTCAGTCTAAACTGGAACTAAACCAGGACTAAACCAGAACTAAACCAGGACTAAACCAGAACTAAACCAGGACTAGACCAGGACTAGACCAGGACTAGACCAGGACTAGACCAGGACTAGACCAGGACTAGACCAGGACTTTATCTACTGCAGATTTAGCAGCTTTAGGGAATTCAAATAATGGGAGTGTTCTGTGTTTTGGTTTTTACTATTAAAATACAACTACAACTACAACTACAACTACAACTACTACAACTACAACTACTACTACAACTACAACTACAACTACTACTACTACTACTACAATGCTGCTACTACTACTGCCACTACTAAACTTGTAAAATAAATACTGCACACTCACACTGTACCAAAACTGGGACTAGACCAGGACTAGACCAGGACTAGACCAGGACTAGACCAGGACTAAACCAGGACTAGACCAGGACTAAACCAGGACTAAACCAGGACTAGTCCACAGTCACAAACAGAAATGATCAGGTGTAATATTTGAGTGAGTTTACTTTTGGAGTCCGACTTGATCAAAAGAGAAAAACTCTCTTGTCTCTTGTCCGTCGTCTTTGACTGTGACGTGAATTTACTGTGTAGAATGTGAAAAGTACAAATGTGTGATCAGTGTTGGAGAGTAACAGATTACATGTACCAGAGTTAAGTAATCAGAGTACAAATGATGAGTAACTGTGTTCAGTTACAGTTACGGTTTCTGTGAGTGGGAATTGGATTACAGTTACTTTGTTCAAATAAATGGATTACATGGAAGTATTTTCCTGTTTTCACATTTTGGGCTAAACGAGGACTAAAACCAGGACTAAACCAGGACTAAAACCAGGTCTAAACCAGGTCTAAACCGGGTCTAAACCAGGACTAAACCAGGACTAAAACCAGGTCTAAACTAGATCTAAACCAGGACTAAACCAAGACTAAAACCAGAACTAAACCAGGACTAAAACAAGTCTAAAACCAGGTCTAAACCAGGACTAAAACCAGGTCTAAACCAGGTCTAAACCGGGTCTAAACCAGGACTAAACCAGGACTAAAACCAGGTCTAAACTAGATCTAAACCAGGACTAAACCAGGACTAAAACCAGAACTAAACCAGGACTAAAACAAGTCTAAAACCAGGTCTAAACCAGGACTAAAACCAGGACTAAAACAAGTCTAAAACCAGGTCTAAACCAGGACTAAACCAGGACTAAAACCAGGTCTAAACCAGGTCTAAACCAGGTCTAAACCAGGTCTAAACCAGGTCTAAACCAGGACTAAACCAGGACTAAAACCAGGTCTAAACTAGATCTAAACCAGGACTAAAACCAGAACTAAACCAGGACTAAAACAAGTCTAAAACCAGGTCTAAACCAGGACTAAACCAGGACTAAACCAGGACTAAAACCAGGACTAAAACAAGTCTAAAACCAGGTCTAAACCAGGACTAAACCAGGACTAAAACCAGGTCTAAACTAGATCTAAACCAGGTCCAACCCAGGACTAAAACAAGTCTAAAACCAGGTCTAAACCAGGACTAAAACTAGGTCTAAACCAGGTCTAAACCAGGACTAAACCAGGACTAAAACCAGGTCTAAACTAGATCTAAACCAGGACTAAACCAGGACTAAAACCAGACTAAACCAGGACTAAAACAAGTCTAAAACCAGGTCTAAACCAGGACTAAACCAGGACTAAACCAGGACTAAAACCAGGACTAAAACAAGTCTAAAACCAGGTCTAAACCAGGACTAAACCAGGACTAAACCAGGACTAAAACCAGGACTAAAACAAGTCTAAAACCAGGTCTAAACCAGGACTAAACCAGGACTAAAACCAGGTCTAAACTAGATCTAAACCAGGTTCAACCCAGGACTGAAACAAGTCTAAAACTAGATCTAAACCAGGACTAAAACAGGATTTATTTATGTGAAGATTTCCTCGTCTTTGCTTCTCTACAGCAAATCAAGTAATCCAAAGTATTCAGATTACATTACTCACTTTAAGTAATTTAATGAATTACGTTACAAACTACATTTTGGAGTATGTAATCTGTAATCTGTAATCTGTAGGGGATTACATTTTAAAAGTCACCTTCCCAACACTGCCGGCATCTGAGCTGAACATCGACTCGTACTAACAAGTAACTCACTCAAATTATGGATCCTTCCATTTGGAGACTGAAAACCCGTCACAAACAGGAAAAAACAGTAAAAAAAATGTAATTATAATAGACAAAAATCACAATTATTGATTTAAACGTGCACTGTGTAACTTTGATACGTCATTTCTTTGTCTGGAATGTTCCACAGTGTGACATTACACGGCTCGACTTTGAAAACCTGATCTTTAAATCCATTTTGTATTTTTCATACTTAAGTCAAAATTATAAGGAGCATTAAGTGAAACAAACAGACAACTGAGACTTATTCTTAGCGTTTCCTCCGTGTCTCGGTGAATTTGTTTTATGAATGTGAATGTGGGTGGATCATTTAAGTTTTTTTTTTTTTATTTATTTCCTACGAGGACGACTCAAATATACATCGAGTAATAATGCGTTTAATGCAGCTTTGCGCACATTTGTTTACATTTTTAAAACCACATGACTCATTTGCATAAACTATAAGCTCTGAAAAAACAAAACAAAAAACAGCTCGCTCCTTGTGCGCTGATGCGGTTCAGCTTCTGTCGGACTTCGCGAGGCTCCTGACTACAGTCGCCGTAATTCTCCGACAGTCCATCAAGCGGTGCGGCTGCGTAGTTTACCGAAGTCGTACTAAAATATTTTGACAGATTTCTGAGCGCCGTGTACCACATACAATCAGTTCGAGGTCAGTAAACAGAAACCAGAATTAATACTTAAGGCGCACAGTCGATTTTTGAGAAAATTAAAAGGATTTTAAGTGCTCCTTATAGTCCAAAAAATACGGTATTTTCTTGAGTTCAGACTGTCTAGTTGACTGTGAATGTCCAGGGCATCTGCTGAACATTCCACCATAAAGATACATGTAGAACCCCCCTGCGTGATGTCAGTGCAAAGTACCTACAGGATAAAATATGTGTGAAAATGAATATCATATTTGTCGTACAATAAGTTGCTCCGGACTAGAAGTCGTACCAGCCAAAAAATGTGTAATGAAGAAGAAGAAGAAAAACATATTTAAGTCTCACTCCAAATCACTAAATCCATTCAATTCTTCTTCCTCGGTGTCGCTTCTGAACAACTCGACCTCCAGAGGGAAACCTTGGTTAGATCTTGGTTAGACCTTACTTAAACCTGGGTTAGACCTAGATTAAACCTGGGTTAGACCTGGGTTAGACCTTGGTTAGACCTAGTTAGTTAGACCTTAGTTAGACCTTAGTTAGACCTTGGGTTAGACCTGGGTTAGAGTTAGACCTGGTTAAACCTTGTTAGAGTTAGTTAGTTACCTTGGTTAGACCTGGGTTAGACCTGGGTTAGACCTGGTTAGACCTGGTTAGACCTGGGTTAGACCTGGGTTAGACCTGGGTTAGACCTGGGTTAGACCTTGGTTAGACCTTAGTTAGACCTTGGTTAGACCTGGGTTAAACCTGGGTTAGACCTGGGTTAGACCTGGGTTAGACCTGGTTAGACCTGGGTGGTTAGACCTTGGTTAGACCTTGGTTAGACCTTGGTTAGACCTTGGTTAGACCTTAGTTAGACCTGAGTTAGACCAGACCTGGGTTAGACCTGGGTTAGACCTTAGTTAGACCTTGGTTAGACCTGGGTTAGACCTGGGTTAGACCTTGGTTAGACCTTGGTTAGACCTTGTTAGACCTTGGTTAGACCTGGTTAGACCTGGTTAGACCTGGGTTAGACCTAGACCTGGGTTAGACCTGGGTTAGACCTTGGTTAGACCTTGGTTAGACCTTGGTTAGACCTGGGTTAGACCTGGGTTAGACCTTGTTAGACCTTTAGACCTTGGTTAGACCTTGGTTAGACCTTGGTTAGACCTTGGTTAGACCTTGGTTAGACCTTGGTTAGACCTGGGTTAGACCTGGGTTAGACCTTGGTTAGACCTTAGTTAGACCTTGGTTAGACCTTTGGGTTAGGGTTAGACCTTGGTTAGACCTGGGTTAGACCTTGTTGGGTTAGACCTTGGTTGGTTAGACCTTGGTTAGACCTTAGGTTAGACCTGGTTAGACCTGGTTAGACCTTGGTTAGACCTTAGTTAGACCTTAGAGTTAGACCTGGTTAGACCTTGTTAGACCTTGGTTAGACCTTGGTTTAGACCTTAGTTAGACCTGGTTAGACCTGGTTAGACCTTGGTAGTTAGACCTTGGTTAGACCTGGTTAGACCTGGGTTAGACCTTTTGGTTAGACCTAGACCTGGTTAGACCTGGGTTAGAACCTTGTTAGACCTGGGTTAGACCTTGGTTAGACCTTGGGTTAGACCTAGACCCTTTGGTTAGACCTTGGTTAGACCTTACCTGGTTAGACCTGGTTTAGACCTGGTTAGACCTTTTTAGACCTTAGACCTTGGTTTTAGACCGTTAGACCTGGTTAGACCTTGGTTAGACCTTAGTTAGACCTGGTTAGACCTTGGTTAGACCTTGGTTAGACCTTGGTTAGACCTTGGTTAGACCTGGTTAGACCTTGGTTAGACCTTGGTTAGACCTTGGTTAGACCTTGGTTAGACCTTGGTTAGACCTAGGTTAGTAGACCTTTAGACCTTAGACCTTGGTTAGACCTTGGTAGACCTTGGTTAGGGTTAGACCTTGGTTAGACCTTGTTAGGACCTTGGTTAGACCTTGGTTAGACCTTAGACCTGGTTGACCTTGGTTAGACCTTGTTTGCTTGGTTAGACCTTTAGACCTTGGTTAGACCTGGGTTAGACCTTGTTAGACCTTGGTTAGACCTTAGGGTTAGACCTTGGTTAGACCTGGGTTAGACCTTGGGTTAGACCTTGGTTTAGACCTGGTTAGACCTTGGTTAGACCTTGGTTTAGACCTTGGTTAGACCTGGTTTAGTTAGACCTTGGTTAGACCTGGTTAGACCTTGGTTAGACCTTGGTTTAGACCTGGTTAGACCTTGGTTAGACCTTGGTTAGACCTTGGTTAGACCTTAGACCTTGGTAGACCTGGGTTAGACCTTTGGTTAGACCTTGGTTTAGACCTGGTTAGACCTTTTTGGTTAGACCTTGGTTAGACCTAGACCTTGGTTAGACCTTGGTTAGACCTGGTTAGACCTTGGTTAGACGGTTAGACCTGGTTAGACCTTGGTTTAGACCTTAGGTTAGTTAGACCTGGGTTAGACCTTGGTTAGACCTGGTTAGACCTTGGTTAGACCTGGGTTTAGACCTTGGTTTAGACCTGGGTTAGACCTTGGTTAGACCTTGGTTAGACTGGGTGGTTAGACCTGGTTTAGACCTTTAGACCTGGTTTAGCGGTTTTAGACCTAGACCTGGTTTAGACCTTGGTTAGACCTTGGTTTAGACCTTGGTTAGACCTGGTTAGACCTGGTTAGACCTGGTTAGACCTGGTTAGACCTTGGTTAGACCTGGTTTAGACGGGGACCAGACCTGGTTATATTTACTGATTTATTTGTGTCTTTCTGAATCCCGACAGGATGGTTTCGGTGTCACTGAAGTCCAGACTTTGTCCGTCCGTCCAGTGACTTCAGGAAAGTTTCATGGTTCATCCTCTCGGTGTCACAAGTTTCTCTCTCACTCCAAACTTTCTTTCTGCTGCTCGATTTCCGTTTTCAGCTGCAGATTTCACGACTTTCAGTTTGTAAATCTGCAGAATCTGATTTTGTTTTCGGGGGCGTTTGTGTTCAGTCGTCTCAGTCTTTGTCGTTATAAGTTTAAAGTTTAAATGTTAAATTGTTCAGCGGTGCAGAAGTAACGGTGCGATCGACTGACACGATACAGACAGAACAGAGGCTCTTTCTGCAGGAGACATGCGCACAAAACTCACACACAAAACTAGAA
The DNA here is from genome assembly GCF_026225935.1 of Boleophthalmus pectinirostris. Classification (NCBI taxonomy): domain Eukaryota; kingdom Metazoa; phylum Chordata; class Actinopteri; order Gobiiformes; family Gobiidae; genus Boleophthalmus; species Boleophthalmus pectinirostris. The sequence continues at coordinate 3,438,913 of NW_026571070.1, forward strand.
CCTCCCCACACTTCACTAAAAACATTTTAATATAGAAATCACACCGGAAACAACCAAACCATGAAAAAAAGTGCCACTTATAGTCAGAAAATTACGGTATACGCATTTATGAATCAGTCTTGGATAAAAAAATAAATAAATAATGTTTCACAGTACGGCATTAAACCTTTCTATCTCCACGGAGACCGAACCGGATCGAGTTACGGGTCAGATCTGTGGAGAGGCGACCCCGCTCACAGTCAGAATGTCTGTTTTTTGAGGTATTTTTGAGCTATTAAAAAAGAAAATGTAATTGAATAAATGTAAAGTGGAGCTGTTTAAAGTCACACTGCGGAACATTCCAGATGAAGCAATGACGTCTCCATGGCAACAAGAAGGTGGTGAACCCCCCCAACCGAAAAGTTACACAGTGCAGAAGATACAAAACATTTAAGAATAATTTTGAAAGTAGGTCAATGCTTTTTTTTTTTTTTGTTAAATTTTACTTTTCACGACGCATCCGGACAATTTTTTTTAAATCTGATGCAACATTAACAAAATAATTTAAAATAATTCTTAAATTTAAAACCACAGAAAACAGAAAATAAAAGCATGTTGTTGTTTTATTTTCTAAATGTGGACGTTTTTATTCGACTAAATAACTTGTCCTTTCCACAAACCTCACTTATCTGGTCATTTGGTTTCACTGGCTGAAATGTTCCGCAGTACGGCATTAAACCTTTCTATCTCCACGGAGACCGAACCGGACCGAGTTACGGGTCAGATCTGTGGAGAGGCGACCCCGCTCACAGTCAGAATGTCTGTTTTTTTTTTTTAGGTATTTTTGAGCTGTAAAACAATAAAAATAAAAACCTGTGATTGAATAAATGTAAAGTGGAGCTGTTTAAAGTCACACATAGAAACAAGCGCAGAACAGAAAAGTTACACAATGCAGCTTTAAAGAAAAAAAACAGGTAATTTGAAAGATAAAGTAAGAATAAATCGTTGACCTTCTTCTCTCGTGGTCTCCTCTTTGTTGCTGTTTGTTTTCGAGTCGTGTTGGAGACGATCACATGAGGAGCTCCGGACAAACATCTCGTCACGTTTTGATCACGCGAAAGTCAAACGGAGAACACGCTGAAGCAACAAAAAACCACAAAAAAACCAAACAAACAAAAAAAACAAACATTCTATGACGCTGTAATTCGAGCTGGAGGAAAGGTCAGACTTTACCGTAAAAAGTGAACTCTTAAAGGTTGTATGGAGGATTTTTTTTGTTTCAAATTGTCAGTGATAGATTATAGATGCAGTAGCCTTGTAATTATGATGACCAAAAAAAAGAATAAAATTCATAACTCTGACGTGTGGGGCTAAACATTTGCCAATAGATAACGACACTGCCTCGTTATCGTGAGCTGACAGGCTGTCAATCAACTCCCTACGTTTCTAGTGTAACTGACTTGCCTGCGCCGCGGTTACGTGGTTTACGTACACTGTCACACAGTCCACAGACGCAAGACGCACAGACGCTGTTTACTCCACAACGCAACAGTTCTTAGCGGCTTTTTTGACCTATATCTCCTCCAGTTCGCACAAAGTTGTTGCGTGGCACAAAATCCAGGAGCAGTTCGCCGCAAAAGAAGTCCTTTTGAGTCGCTGAAAGAAGAAGACAAGGGAAAAGCAACGAAACCAAACTAAGGTGATTCTTCAAATTCATTCCAGCGATGGCGCGACTAAGCAGACGCAGGGTAAAGACTGACACTGGCCACAAATTACTCCTGGACAGGAAACTTCTGCTTATTATGAAAACCTTTATTTCCAAGAGACACAAACGTTTTTCGGACACGAAAGCGATATCCTATGTCTTGAACGAATTTTCAAGGCAAAGAAAGAGTCCCTTGCTGCTGCGTTTGTAGTTAGTCATTCGCACTGAATCTCTGCGCACTCTTCTCTGCACCCCTTTCCTGCCTCTTCCCCCGCTCCCACTTCTCCGTCTTGTCTAACCACACTGTATTGTTTTACAGTCATGTGCACTGTAACAAACCTGTTTGGCGTAAGGAGGAGGGAGAGGTGTTTACGTAGGAGCTGTGGGGAGGGAGGTTTCACACATGCGCAACATTTGAAAAAGGACAAACAGTCGCTGGATTCTCGTTCCTTGGAAAATCCTCTATACAACCTTTAAAGTCTTAAAGGGCTCGCGTTACCCTGTTGTCTGATCTGTGCTGTTCACTTGAAAACTACCACTTCGTGACATCACAGGGTGGAGTTTGGAGTTGGAGACGTGGATGGACTCATGATAAAGAGCGACTCAAACACAAGTCCAGCTTGGTTTATGACGAGGAAACAACATGTGAACAGGATTTAAAGCTACGAGAGTCAGTTTTGTGTCGCTTCTCTCTCTCTTTTTCTCTCTCTGTTGTACTTCTCTCTCTCCTCTTGTACCTACCCCTCCTCCCCTCTC
>NW_026571070.1:3445188-3500188 GCF_026225935.1 Boleophthalmus pectinirostris
GAAGAGAGGGAGGAGACGGAGGAGAGGAGAGAGAGACCACACCACGAGAAGAGAGAGAGAGAGGATGAGAGAGGGAGGAGAGGAGGAGAGGAGAGAGAGACCACACCACGAGAAGAGAGGGATGAGAGAGGGAGGAGACGGAGGAGAGGAGAGAGAGACCACACCACGAGAAGAGAGAGAGAGAGAGGGAGGAGAGAGAGAGAGGAGAGGAGAGAGAGAGAGAGAAGAGAGGGAGGAGAGGGAGGAGAGGAGAGAGAGACCACACCACGAGAAGAGAGGGATGAGAAGACGGGAAAGAAGGAAGAAGACCAACCAGGGACTAAACCAAGACTAACCAGGTTCTAAACCAAACTAACCAGAGACTGGACCAGGACTACATCAGGACTACACCAGGTCTAAACCAGAACTAACCCAGGTCTAAAACCAGAACTAACCAGAACTGGACTACAGGACTAAACCAGAACATCCAGGACTACACTACACCAGGTCTAAACCAGAACTAACCCAGAACTGGACTAAACTACAGGAAACCAGGAACATAGGACTAGACCAGGGACCAAACCAGGACTTTTTTTTTTTTTTGAAACTGACAAAGACCCCAGGGGAGGATTCTGTTCCCTGATCAGGACTAAACCAGAACTAAACCAGGACTAGACCAGGACTAGAATATGAAAATAGAAATGAAATGATCAGAGTTTTTTTTTGTTTGTTTGTTTTTTTAAATCCTGAAACTAAAATCCATCTTGAGTCTGTGTTTTTTTTCCCGCAGAGAAAAACACACAAAGGCAGAGACTGTTACGGATCAGATCACATGAACGGCCGCCTCAGGGACACACACTTTATAAAGATCTGTTCACACTGGAACTGGACTAAACTGAAACAGGACCAAACCAGGACTAAAACAGGACTAAACCACGACTAAAACAGGACTAAACAGGACTAAAACAGGACTAAACCAGGACTAAAACCAGGACTAAAACAGAACTAAAACAGAACAGCTAAAACAGACTAAAAAATAGGACTAAAAGGACTAAACTAAAAACCAGGAACTAAAACAGGGACTAAAACAGGACCAGACTAAAACAGGACTAAAACTGAACTAAACCAGGACTAAAACAGGACTAAAACAGGACTAAATGAGGAGTAGATTAGGACTAGACCAGGACCAAACCAGGACTCAATCAGGACTCAGCCAGGACTCAACAGGACTACCGGGGACTCAACCACCAGGACTCACCAGGACCAGGACTCGACCAGGACTCAACTAGGATCAAACCAGGACTAAACAGGAGTAGAACTGGACTAGAAGAGCACATAACTCAATCAGGACTCAACCAGGACTAGACAGACTAGACCAAACCCGACTAGGGAGGGACTAAACACCTGGACTCAAACCGTTCCTGGCCGAAAACTCGACCTGGAGGTGTGTATCGACCAGGGACTCCAGACCAGATAACTCATAACAGGACTCCTACCAAGGACTTCCACCAGGACGGACTCCACTCAACCAGGGGACTCACGATTGAGACTCGACCAGGACTCGACTCACCCGGACTAGACTAGCTCCCAGGACCCAGGATCAACCGGGGACTAACCAGGACTCGACCAGGGCTCAACGACTCGACCGAGACTCAACCAGGACTCAACCTCAATCGGACTCAAACCAGGACCAAACCAGGACTAAATGGAGGAGGAGTAAATCTGGACTAGAACACATAACTCAACCAGGGACTCAACCAGACTAGACTATTTGGACCACTAGAGCCCTAAACCGAACACAAACACAATAAATAATAATCATAATAATAATACATTTTTTTCACAAACACCCCTCTGCCCTGGTAAACCGTCCCTGGACCTGGACTCGTGTGGGTAAACCGTCCCTGGACCTGGACCTGGACTCGTGTGGGTAAACCGTCCCTGCCTGGACTCGTGTGGGTAAACCGTCCCTGGACCCGGACTCGTGTGGGTAAACCAAACCAGGACTGAACAAGGAGTATAGATCCAGACTAGAACAAGATATGACTCAATTAGGACTTAACTGGAACTTAACCAGGACTCAACCAGGACTAAACGAGGACTCAGTCAGGACTCAGTCAGGACTCAGTCAGGACTCAGTCAGGACTAGACCAAGACCCAATAAGGAGTAGATCAGTACTAGAAAAGGACATGACTCAACCAGGACTAAAGTAGGACTAAGGACTAGACCAGGACCAAACCAGGTCCAAACCAAGACTCAACCAGGACTAAACAAGGACTAAATCTGGACTAGAAAAGGACATGACTCAGTCAGGACTCAACCGAGACTCAATCAGGACTCAATCAGGACTAGACCAGGACCAAACCAGGACTAAACGAGGAGTAGATCCAAACTAGAACAAGATAGGTCTCAACCGAGACTCGACCAGGACTCGACCAGGACTCGACCAGGACTCGACCAGGACTCGACCAGGACTCGACCAGGACTCAATTGGGACTAGACCAGGACCAAACCAGGACTAAACGAGGAGTAAATCAGTACTAGAACAGCACAAAACTCAACCAGGACTCAACCAGGACTAAACTAGACCTAGACCAGGACTTATTTGGCCCTCTAGAGCCGCTTGACAACGGTTTACAAACATCCCTCTGCCGCGGCAAACCGTCCCTGGACCTGGACTCGTGTGTGTAAACCGTCCCTGGACCTGGACCTGGACTCGTGTGGGTAAACCGTCCCTGGACCTGGACCTGGACTCGTGTGTGTAAACCGTCCCTGGACCTGGACTCGTGTGGGTAAACCGTCCCTGGACCCTGGACCTGGACTCGTGTGGGTAAACCGTCCCTGGACCTGGACCTGGACTCGTGTGTGTAAACCGTCCCTGGACCTGGACCTGGACTTGTGCGGTAAACCGTCCCTGGACCTGGACTCGTGTGGGTAAACCGTCCCTGGACCTGGACTCGTGTGTGTAAACCGTCCCTGGACCTGGACCTGGACTCGTGTGTGTGAAAACCGTCCCTGGACCTGGACTCGTGTGGGTAAACCGTCCCTGGACCTGGACCGTGTGTGTAAACCGTCCCTGGACCTGGACTCGTTTGTGTAAACCGTCCCTGGACCTGGACCTGGACCTGGACTCGTGTGTGTAAACCGTCCCTGGACCTGGACCTGGACTCGTGTGTGTAAACCGTCCCTGGACCTGGACTCGTGTGTGTAAACCGTCCCTGGACCTGGACCTGGACTCGTGTGTTTTCGTCGCGTCGTATGGAAATGTTCCGGTCTGTGCATCTGTGGCCTTTATAAAGATTCATATATTCAGACAAACAGATGAAGCTCTGACTCACACCAGCTCCCGAGGCTCGAGGAAACACGATATACACGTTTAAAGTCGCACTGCGGAACTTTCCTGACGGGAGGTTTGCCTTTACATTTGTTTCCAAGTGTCCAAATCTGGTTTTAAAAGTGGGAAATTACGCAAAATGGACTCGTGTGAGGTTTAAGTCTCGTTATAAATGTTACACAAGAGTCACAAGGTGGAACTAAACCAGGACTAAACCAGGACTAAACCAAGACTAGACCAAGATTAAACCAGGACTAAACCAGAACTACAGGAGGACTAAGACTAGGACTAAAGCAGGACTAGACCAGGACTAAACCAAAACTAAAACAGGACTAAAATAAGACTAGAACAGGTCTAGACTAGGACTAAACTAGGACTAAACCAGGACTAGAACAGGACTAGACTGGAACTAAACCAGGACTAAAATAAAACTAGAATAGGTCTAGATTAGGACTAAAGCAGGTCTAAACCAGGACTAGACCAAGATTAAAACAGTACTAGAACAGAACTAAACCAGGACTAATCCAGGACTAAACCAAGATTAAACCAGGACTAGACCAGGACTAGACTAGGACTAAACCAGAACTACAGGAGGCCTAAGACTAGGACTAAACTAGGGGACTAAAACTAGGACTAGACTAAGGACTAAAGGACTAGGAAACAGGACTAACCAGGACTAAGACTAGAAAAGAACAGGACTAAACCAAAACTAAAAGGAGACTAAACTAAACCAGAACTAGACTAGACTAGGACTAACTAGGACTAAACCAGGACTAAACCTAGGACTAGACTAAACCAGGACTAGAACAGGTCTAGGACTAGAACCAGGACTAAACCGGACTACTAGGACTAGGACTACAACTATCTCTAAACAGTGACATAAACAAAAGTAGACAAACCAGGACTCCTAAACCAGGAAAAGGACTTCCGTAAACCAGTGCAGCTTTATCTGTGTGAATATTTGTGTCGCTCGGTTACAAAAATCCTCTTCTCTTATTTCTCTCGGGACCAGATCTGCGAGTACGAAATCATCAAATCATCAAATCATCAAATCATCAAATCATCAAATCATCTCACCTCCAAATTACAGCTCCAGAGCACGAGACACGTCCCCGGTGAAATAAAAACCACACAAGATCACGTTTAATAATTACAAAAAAATAAATAAAATAAATAAAAATAAAAAAACTAAATAAAAAAAATATTGACACGAGAACAAACTGTTTCTCTGTGAACGACTTCATCAAATCAGATTTTATGAATGAAAACGAGAAGAGACAAAAACCAGGACTAAACCAGGACTAAACCAGGACTAAACCAGGACTAAACCAGGACTAAACCAGACTAAAAGGACCAGGACTAAACCAGGACGAGACCAGGACTAAACCAGGACTAAACCAGGACTAACCAGGACGACGACCAGGACTAGAACCAGGACGAAACCAGGACTAAACCAGGACTAAACCAGGACGAGACCAGGACTAAACAAGGACTAAACCAGGACTAAACCAGGACTAAATCTGGACGAGACCACAATTAAACCAGATCTAAAACCAGGACTAAACCAGGACTAAACCAGGACTAAACCAGGACTAACCAGACCAGGACTAAACCAGGACTAGACCAGGACTAAACCAGGGACTAACTAAACCAGGACTAAACCAGGACTAGACCAGGACTAGACCAGGACTAGACCAGGACTGAACCAGGACTGAACCAGGACACATTTTATAGTTAGAAAAATAAAATAAAAAAACTTTATGACAGAAGAAGTGAAGTTACTGAGACAAAAACAGAAAAAAAGTTTCCCCCTTTCTCTCTCTCTCTCTCTCCATCTATTCCTCCAGACTCTCCTTCTCCAGTCTCTCTCTCCTCTCTATTTTTGTCTCTCTCCCTCCATCTAGTCCCTCCCCCTTTCTCTCTCTCTCCTTCTCTCTCCATCTATTCCTCCAGTCTCTCTCTCTCCCCCTTTCTCTCTCTCTCTCTCTCTTCTGCCAGACTCTCGCCCTCTCTCTCTTCCTCCAGTCTCTCTCCATTTCTCTCTCTCCCTCTCTCTCCATCTATTCCTCCAGTCTCTCCTTCTCTCTCTCCCTTTAGTTTCTCTCTCTCTCTCTTTCTCTAGTTTCTCTCCCTCTCCATTTCTGTCTCTCCTCTCTCTCTCTCTCTCTCTCTTTCTCCAGTCTCTCCTCCTTTCTCTCTCTCTCCCTCCCCCCTCTCTCCATCTATTCATCCAGTCTCTCTCTCTCTTCCTCTAGTTTCTCTCCCTCTCTATTTGTCTCTACCCACTCTCTCTCCCTTTCTCTCTCTCTCCCCCTCTCTCCATCTATTCCTCCAGTCTCTTCTTCTCTCTCCCTTTAGTTTCTCTCCTTCTCCAGTCTCTCTCTTCCTCTAGTTTCTCTCTCCCTCTCCTTCTCTCCCTCGTTCTTTCCTCTGTCGTTCATCGATCCGTCCTCCGCGTGCTCTCGCTCCCGCTGAAGTAAAAGGAATCCCATCGATTTTCTCTTTTTTTTTTTTTTTTTTTTTTTTTTTTTTTTTGGTTTGTTGCCATGACGCCTCCGTCTCTAATTCCTCGTTGTAAAATTAAGCAGGTGATAAAACAGAATCCGTAATCGCGGAGAATCGGGTTTATTTATTTACGACGCGGCTCGAGAGGAAAGAGTCGTTTTTTTTTCATTCGTAAAGCGTCGTATTTCAGAGCTCGGAGAAGAAAAAGAAGAAGAAGAAAAAGAAAAGTTTGTGGAAGTTTGACAAGAACGAGGAGTTTTGTTTTACGTCCAAAAAAACGCGACGGAAAACGAAAAGAAAACACGATTCTGAAGTGTCCTGCACCGGGTCTGGGACTAAACCAGGTCTAAACCAGGACTAAACCAGGTCTAAACCAGATCTAAACCAGGTCTAAACCAGGACTAAACCAGATTAGTTCTGGTTTTGTCACGCCCCTGCCTGTGACCTGAGTCTTCCTTGTGTGGATGTGGGCGGAGTCTGCTGGGAGCACCTGCTCTCCATCTCCAATCAAGCCTGTACAAAGGCCCAGCTCTCCAGCCAGACTCTGCCAGATTGTTTCGTCTACCTGATGGTGATCGACCAGTCGGCTCAGTTTGTGTTTCTACGTCGCTTCCTGTTACTTACCTGCATTTTTGTATTTCCTAGTTCCCGCTGTGGAAGACTCCGGCATTCCAGCTCCTGGCTCCTGGCTCCTCCACTGCCTATCCTGCCTCAATAAACCTTTGTTTCCTTTTTGCATTTTTGCCCTCGTTCTGAGTCTGTTTTTGGGGTCCACTCCAGTGGTACACAACAGGTTTAGTGCTGGTTTAGTCCTGGTCTGGTCCTGGTTTAGTCCTGGTTTAGTGCTGGTTTAGTCCTGGTTTAGTCCTGGTTTAGTCCTGGTCTAGTCCTGGTCCTGGTCTGGTCCTGGTCTGGTCTGGTTTAGTCCTCGTCTGGTCCTGGTTTACTCTGGTTTACTGGTCCTGGTCTAGTCCTGGTCTAGTCCTGGTCTGGTCCTGGTTTAGTCCTGGTCTGGTCCTGGTCTGGTCCTGGTCTGGTCCTGGTCTGGTCCTGGTCCTGGTAGTCCTGGTTTAGTCCTGGTTTAGTCTGGTCTGTCCTGTCTGGTCCTGGGTCCTGGTTGGTCTAGTCCTGGTTTGTCCTGTCCTGGTTTAGTCCTGGTTTAGTCCTGGTCTAGTCCTGGTTTAGTCCTGGTCTAGTCCTGGTTTAGTCCTGGTCTAGTCCTGGTCTAGTCCTGGTCTAGTCCTGGTTTAGTCCTGGTTTAGTCCTGGTTTAGTCCTGGTCTGGTCCTGGTTTAGTCCTGGTTTAGTCCTGGTTAGTCCTGGTTTAGTCCTGGTCTAGTCCTGGTTAGTCCTGGTTTAGTCCTGGTTAGTCCTGGTTTAGTCCTGGTCTAGTCCTGGTTTAGTCCTGGTTTAGTCCTGGTCTGGTCCTGGTCTAGTCCTGGTTTAGTCCTGGTCTAGTCCTGGTCTAGTCCTGGTCTAGTCCTGGTTTAGTCCTGGTCTGGTCCTGGTCTGGTCCTGGTCTAGTCCTGGTTTAGTCCTGGTCTAGTCCTGGTCTGGTCCTGGTCTGGTCCTGGTTTAGTCCTGGTCTGGTCCTGGTTTAGTCCTGGTCTGGTCCTGGTTTAGTCCTGGTTTAGTCCTGGTTTAGTCCTGGTTTAGTCCTGGTTTAGTCTGGTCTGGTCCTGGTTTAGTCCTGGTTTAGTCCTGGTCTGTCCTGGTCTGGTTCCTGGTCTGGTCCTGGGTTTAGTCCTGGTCTGGTCTGGTTTAGTCCTGGTTTAGTCCTGGTTTAGTCCTGGTTTAGTCCTGGTCTGGTCCTGGTTTAGTCCTGGTCTAGTCCTGGTTTAGTCCTGGTTTAGTCCTGGTCTAGTTCTGGTCTAGTTCTGGTCTGGTCCTGGTTTAGTCCTGGTTTAGTCCTGGTTTAGTCCTGGTCTAGTCCTGGTCTAGTCCTGGTTTAGTCCTGGTTTAGTCCTGGTTTAGTCCTGGTCCTGGTCTAGTCCTGGTTTAGTCCTGGTTTAGTCCTGGTTTAGTACCTAGTCCTGGTCTAGTTCTGGTTTAGTCCTGGTTTAGTAGTCCTGGTCTGGTCCTGGTTAGTCCTGGTTTAGTCCCGTGGCCCACAGACATGAGTTTATCCCCGTCGATAATCAGACTCACTGCTCTTTGTTCTCTTCTTGGTCTGAATGAAAAGCTCCACTGCGGGACTTTTCAGCTGACAGTCACACGCTGCCGTCGCTCTGAACGTCTTTGTCTGGGTCGGAGCTCGGGGCTGTGAACCTCCCCTCTTCCTTCGGTCACGCTCGACCCGACGCCTGAACGAGACCTTCAGACCCGCGGAGAAAGTTCAAGACTATAAACTGGAAAAGACGCGGTTAAAGCTGCACTGCGGAACTTTTCTGGCGGAGGTTAACGCCAACTCCTCGTCTCCGTGAAGAAGAAGAAGAAGAAGACGACGTTAGTCCTGGTCTAGTCCTGGTCTAGTCCTGGTCTAGTCCTGTTTTAGTCCTGGTCTAGTCTGGTTAGTCCTGGTTTAGTCCTGGTCTGGTCCTGGTTTAGTCCTGGTTTAGTCCTGGTCTGGTGAGTCCTGGTCTGGTCTGGTCTGGTCCTGGTCTGGTCTGGTCTGGTTTAGTTCCTGGTCTGGTCCTGGTCCTGGTTTAGTCCTGGTTTAGTCCTGGTCCTGGTCTAGTTCTGGTCTAGTCCTGGTCTGGTCTAGTCCTGGTTTAGTCCTGGTTTAGTCCTGGTCTAGTCTGGTCTAGTTCTGGTCTGTTCTGGTCTGGTCCTGGTTTAGTCCTGGTTTAGTCCTGGTTTAGTCCTGGTTTAGTCCTGGTTTAGTCCTGGTTTAGTCCTGGTCTGGTCCTGGTTTAGTCCTGGTTTAGTCCTGGTCTAGTCCTGGTCTAGTCCTGGTTTAGTCCTGGTTTAGTCCTGGTTTAGTCCCTGTGGCCCACAGACATGAGTTTATCCCCGTCGATAATCAGACTCACTGCTCTTCTGTTCTTCTTCTTGGTCTGAATGAAAAGCTCCACTGCGGGACTTTTCAGCTGACAGTCACACGCTGCCGTCGCTCTGAACGTCTTTGTCTGGGTCGGAGCTCGGGGCTGTGAACCTCCCCGCTTCCTTCGGTCACGCTCGACCCGACGCCTGAACGAGACCTTCAGACCCGCGGAGAAAGTTCAAGACTATAAACTGGAAAAGACGCGGTTAAAGCTGCACTGCGGAACTTTTCTGGCGGAGGTTAACGCCAACTCCTCGTCTCCGTGAAGAAGAAGAAGAAGACGACGTTAGTCCTGGTCTAGTCCTGGTTTAGTCCTGGTTTAGTCCTGGTTTAGTCCTGGTCTAGTCCTGGTCTTAGTCCTGGTCTAGTCCTGGTTTAGTCCTGGTTAGTCCTGGTCTAGTCCTGGTCTAGTCCTGGTTTAGTCCTGGTCTAGTCCTGGTTTAGTCCTGGTCTAGTCCTGGTTTAGTCCTGGTCTAGTCCTGGTTTAGTCCTGGTTTAGTCCTGGTCTAGTCCTGGTCTAGTCCTGGTCTAGTCCTGGTCTAGTCCTGGTTTAGTCCTGGTTTCTGGTCTAGTCCTGGTCTAGTCCTGGTTTAGTCCTGGTCTAGTCCTGGTTTAGTCCTGGTCTAGTCCTGGTCTAGTCCTGGTCTAGTCCTGGTTTAGTCCTGTCCTGGTTTCGTCTGGTTAGTCTGGTTAGTCCTGGTCTAGTCCTGGTTAGTCCTGGTTTAGTCCTGGTTTAGTCCTGGTCTAGTCCTGGTATCCTCCTGGTTTCGTCTTGGTTTAGTCCTGGTTTAGTCCTGGTTTAGTCCTGGTCCTGGTCTGTAGGTCCTGGTTTTAGTCCTGTTTAGTCCTGGTTTAGTCCTGGTTAGTCCTGGTTAGTCCTAGTCCTGGTCTAGTTCCTGGTTAGTCTGGTTTAGTGGTTCCTGGTTTAGTCCTGGTTTAGTCCTGGTTTAGTCCTGGTCTAGTCCTGGTCTTAGTCCTGGTCTAGTCCTGGTTTAGGTCTTCCTGTCTAGTCCTGGTTTTAGTCCTGGTCTAGTCCTGGTCTAGTCCTGGTCTATGCCTGGTCTATTCCTGGTCTTTCCTCTGGTTCGTCTTAGTCCTGGTTTAGTCCTGGTCTAGTCCTGGTTTAGTCCTGGTTTAGTCCTGGTTTAGTCCTGGTTTAGTCCTGGTGTAGTCCTGGTCCAGTCCTGGTTTTGTCCTGGTCTAGTCCTGGTTTCGTCTTGGTTTAGTCCTGGTCTAGTCCTGGTTTCGTCTTGGTTTAGTCCTGTTTTAGTCCTGGTCTCGTCCTGGTCTATTCCTGGTTTCTTCTGGGTTTAGTCCTGGTTTAGTCCTGGTCCTGGTCTAGTCCTGGTTTTCCTGGTTTCCTGTTGGTTAGGTAGTCCTGGTTTAGTCCTGGTCTAGTCCTGTTTAGTCCTGGTCCTAGTCCTGGTTAGTCCTGGTCTAGTCCTGTTTTCTGGTCTAGTCCTGGTTAGTCCTGGGTTAGTCCTGGTCCTGGTTTTGTCCTGGTTAGTCCCGTGAAGAAGAAGACGACGATGACCTGGAGTTGTTGTGTTTTGTTTTTTTCATTTTTGTTTAACACCACAAACCCGGCAGATTTAGGCCGAGTTCTTCTCTTCGAACTAAAACCACGCCGTTCCACCTGGTGATGTCACCGAGTGGTTGTACAGGAAGTGCTCCTCTGTGTTTTTAAAACTCCGTACGCCTTCACTAGAATCTATTTTTTTGGGATAATTTCTGCTCTGCAAGTGTCAATCTCTACGGAACTAAAGGTACAAAGGCAACTTGAAAACTACCACGTCGTGACATCACAAGGTGGAACAGAGCGTTTTGAGTTTTAAACAGACTAATAATAAAGATTTAGTCAAACACGTGAATGAAACAAAACACAAATCCACGTCTGTTTTTGAACTAACAACATTAGAACATAGTTTAAAACTCACAAGAAAAAATTTTGATTAATATAGAACCTTTACCGTTTGAGTAATCTAGCGATCTCTCCTGAGCCCTATTCAAACCCTACCATCCCACCTACACCATCACACCTAAACCAGGACTAAACCAGGACTAAACCAGGTCTAAACCAGGACTAAACCAGGACTAAACCAGGACTAAACCAGGTCTAAACTAAACCAGGACTCTAAACCAGGACTAAACCAGGACTAAACCAGGACTAAACCAGGTCTAAACCAGGACTAAACCAGGACTAAACCAGGACTAACAGGAAACAGACTAAACCAGGACTAAACCAGGTCTAAACCTGGACTAAACCAGGACTAAACCAGGACTAAACCAGGTCTAAACCAGGACTAAACCAGGACTAAACCAGGACTAAACCAGGTCTAAACGGACTAAACCAGGTCTAAACCAGGACTAAACCAGGACTAAAACCAGGTCTAAACCAGGTCTAAAACCAGGACTAAACCAGGTCTAAACCAGGACTAAACCAGGACTAAACCAGGTCTAAAACCAGGACTAAACCAGGACTAAACCAGGTCTAAACCAGGACTAAACCAGGTCTAAACCAGGTCTAAACTAAAACCAGGACTAAACCAGGTCTAAACCAGGACTAAACCAGGACTCTAAAACCAGGACTAAAACCAGGTCTAAACCAGGACTAAACCAGGACTAAACCAGGTCTAAACCAGGACTAAACCAGGACTAAACCAGGTCTAAACCAGGACTAAAACCAGGACTAAACCAGGACTAAACCAGGTCTAAACCAGGACTAAACCAGGACTAAACCAGGTCTAAACCAGGACTAAACCAGGTCTAAACCAGGACTAAAACCAGGACTAAACCAGGTCTAAACCAGGACTAAACCAGGTCTAAACCAGGTCTAAACCAGGTCTAAACCAGGACTAAACCAGGTCTAAACCAGGACTAAACCAGGTCTAAACCAGGACTAAACCAGGAAAAACCAGGTCTAAACCAGGTCTAACCCAGGACTAAACCAGGAAACCAGGACTAAACCAGGTAAACCAGGTCTAAACCAGGACTAAACCAGGTCTAAACCAGGACTAAACCAGGACTAAACCAGGTCTAAACCAGGACAGGACTAACCAGGGGACTAAACCAGTCCAGGACTAAACCAGGACTAAACCAGGACTAACCAGGACTAAACAGGACTAACCAGGACTACTTCAAACCAGGACTAAACCAGGACTAAACAGGTCTAAACCAGGACTGAACCAGGTCTAAACCAGGACTAACTAAACAGGACTAACCCAGGTTCTAAACAGGTACCAGAAACGGAAACCAGGAACAGGACTAAACCCAGGACTAAACAGGACTAAACCAGGACTAAACAGGACTAACCAGGACTAAACCAGGACTAAACCAGGACTAAACAGGCAAACCGGTCTAAACCAAGTCTAAAACAGGGGAGGACTAACCAGGACTAAACCGGGACTAAAACCAGGACTGGGAAACCGGGACTAAAAGGACTGAAGGGACTAAACCAGGACTAAACCAGGAACCTAAACCAGGACTGAACCAGGACTAAAACCAGACTAAAACCAGGACTAAACCAAGACTAAACCAGGGACTAAACCAGACTAAACCAGGACTAAACCAGGACTAAACCAGGAACTAAACCAGGTCTAAACCAGGACTAAACTACACAGAATCAGGTCCTAAACCAGGACTAACCAGGACTAAACCAAGACTAAACCAGACTAAACCAGGACTAAACAGAACTAAACCAGACTAAACAGACTAAACCAGGACTATCAAAACCAGGACTAAACCAGGACTAAACCAAAAGACTAACCAGACTAAACCAAGAACCGGACTAACCGGATTAAACCGGGACTAACCCAGGACTAAACCAGGACTAAACAGACTAGAAAACCATACTTCCCAGGAAACCGGACTAAACCAGGGAACAGACTAAACCAGGACTACAGGACTAAACCAGGACTAAACCAGGACTAGACCGGGACTAAACCGGGACTAAACCAGGACTAAACCAGGGTTTGGTCCTGGTTTAGTCCTGGTTTAGTCCTGGTTTAGTTGGTCTTTATATCTTTTCTAAGTCAGAGTTTAAGTTTGTGTTTTTTAAACTCACTGGTCACATGTTGAAATCCCGGGATCTTTCTGGAACTTTTCAAATCCAAATACACACTTCCTTTTTCAGCCATTTTTAAAAACTCTGATGGGGATGAACTTCCTGTCAAAAAAAACAAACCCTAACAAAAACAGAAGCCTGACCCCTGGTGGCCTCTCAGTAAATCTACACATCTATATTTAATTATGTTACATTGAATCACATTAAAACTGTCAAAAATACAATAAACTCTTACTTTTCCAAACAAAACCTCTATTTACAACTGACAAAATAATTTAAAGCTACAGTATGTAACATTATAGACAATAAAATAAAAAATAAAAAAATAAAATAATTGGGCAACACGAACACTAAAGCAAAAAGTAAACCAGGACTAAACCAGCACAGAATCAGGTCTAAACCAGGACTAAAACCAAAACACAGATCAGTCTAAACCAGGCTAAACCAGCTAAACCAGCTAAACCATTCTAAACCAGGACTAAACCAATCAAACCAAAACAAATCCAACAAACCAGGACTAAATCTAAACCAGGGACTAAACCAGGTCTAAACCAGGTCTAAACCAGGAAACCTAAATGCAGGTCTAACAGGTCTAAATCTAAAAGGTCCTAATAAACAGATAACGTAATAAACCAGACTAAATCAGGTCTAAACCAGGACTAAATCAGGACTAAACCGGGTCTAAACTAGGACTAAAACCAGAACTAAACCAGGACTAAACCAGACATTGGTTCTGTACATGTTGAACCAGAGCATTTTTAAATAAAGGGACAGAAGTTAAAGTACGAATCGATGAGGGAAGATTGTTCCAATCAGAAGCAGCTTTATATTTAAATGAGTGTTTTCCTGTTTGTTTTTTGACTCTTGGGACGACAAAACATGTCTGATCTGCACGACGTGAACTATAAGAGGATCTGAATGGAATTAAATACTGTTTAAACCAGGAGAGTCAAACTCATTTTGTTCCGGGGGTCGTATCCAACCGACTTTGATCCCAAAGTGTCCGGATCAGAAAACTCATGTCATATAAACCCCAAAAATAACAATAAGTTCAAATATTTGTGCAGAGAAACACAAATCTATTACAGAAATCTTTTTTAATTGATGAACTCTTTCTTTTACAAAATATTATAATATTATGAACAACCTGAAACTTTAAGAAAAATACAATTTCAACACAAAGTTTTAACATGAACTTGTTTGTAAACAGGAATAAGTCCATTTTGTTGTAAAATCCTGCACTCGGCTCACTTTTCTCATGTTGGACATTTTTCTGATGAGGGTGTCACGGTCAACAGTCAAAACGATCGTCCTTTAAGAGCGTTTGGAAAGAGACAAGTCTTCATTTGTGCTGCTCTGGTGGGGAGGGGCCACGTACAGAGACGCTGGAGACGCTGCTGTGATAAACACCACAGAAAATTAACAAGATTTTAATAGAAAATATCAATTAAAATATTTTAGTAGAAAATCAGCCAAGGGCCAGATTAAAGGTCTTGGAGGGCCGGATCTGGCCCCCGGGCCGTATGTTTGACACCTGTGGTTTAAGATATTCAGGAAAACTGAGATTAATACCTTTAAAAATAAATAATAACCAGTGAAGTTGACGTTGGGAGGACAGATTAAGCCAGGACAGTTGGTGATACAGCGGAGAATGAATCTGCTGTTTGTTTTCTGCACCTCTCGCTTAAGAAACGGGATACAAAATGTTTCGCTACAAACTCACGATGATTTCTTAGTACAGTCAAATGTTTCCTTTTTGGTTCTTCCTGTGGATCAATCCTGCCCATCACCTTCACCTTTCACTATTTTTCAATTCCGTTGGGAAGAGAAACAGTTTGAACGGAGGTTTGAGTCACACACATCTGATTCACTTTTGCATTTATGAAGTTTGCAAACTTCCGAAGCTCGTTTCTCGAGCCGTTTTCCGCTGTTTG
Source organism: Boleophthalmus pectinirostris (assembly GCF_026225935.1). Taxonomy (NCBI): domain Eukaryota; kingdom Metazoa; phylum Chordata; class Actinopteri; order Gobiiformes; family Gobiidae; genus Boleophthalmus; species Boleophthalmus pectinirostris. The sequence continues at coordinate 3,459,987 of NW_026571070.1, forward strand.
AACATCCAACAACCACACAATTACAATGTCCGAATCCCAAAACTAAAATATGACAATATCAGAACCAGTGTTGGGAGTAATTTATTATAAAAGTAATGTATTACAGTAATGCGTTGATTTTGCTGTGAAGTAATGTTCGGCATTACAGGGGGAAAGTAATATTTACTCGTACAAATGTCAATGCTTTAACTGGATAAGTGGTGTTTTTCTTCATAGAAATTCGCTATCGTGATCAGCAGCGGTGAAACGCCGGAGACGCTGCCGGATAGCCTTCAGTTACATTAGACTCTGTCTTTGGTTTAGACCTGGTTTAGACCTGGTTCATTCTGGTTTAGACCTGGTCACTGGTTTAGGTTTTAGACCTGGGTCACTTCTGGTTTAGACCTGGTTTAGACCTGGGTCACTTCTGGTTTAGACCTGGCTTACAGTCGTCCCTCGCTCTAACGCGATTCACTTTTCGCGGTCTCGCTGTTTCGCTGATTTTTAGAATGTTTTTTTTTTGTGCAATTTTGCATGCCTTTTGTTTTTAGTGTATGAACACGTATTGCGTTCCTCCTGCTGTGTCCTGATCGGCTGAGGGACTCCTGTCTCCTGTACAGTACAGAATATGTTCAGCTGCCAAATTTAAATAAATGTTCAATCTGTAGCAGTGTGATTCTGAAGTGCTGTATGTCTGCAAGTTTTCTCTCCGACAAAATCCACAACGTCGATGAAATGTTCTGCACCGACAAAGTCTCCTGCGCTCACACCCAAAAGACAGAGGAAGATGTAACCATCACACAAAAAGTTGGACTTCTGGACACGTTGAAGGAAGGTAGAAGTTACGCGCTGTAGCAGAGTTTTGCACCGGGTCTTGTACCCGCAAATAGTTGCTGAAATCAGGACCGTGAGCCCGAGCAGCAGGGTCCATAAAGAGCGATCGGGCGACAGCCGCTCTTACCTCCATGAGGTGCGGAGCAAAGCCGTCCTTTCTCCTGCGTCACCTTCAAGCCCTTCCCTACAGTGAGTCCTGTTTTAGTCCAAGTTCAGTTCTGGTTTAGTCCTCCTCTTCAGTCCTGGAATCAGTCTGAGGTTAGTCCTGTTATAGTCCTGGTTCAGCTCTGGTTTAGTCCTGGTTTAGACCTTGTTTAGTCCTGGTTCAGTCCATATACGGCTCAAAAGTTCAGCTTTTTCGCAGTTATTTTGGTGAGAGTAACTTAAAGTAATGCAATAGTAATGTAATGCCTTACATTTTAAATGCAGTAATATTGTAATGTAACGAATTACTTTGAAATGACAGTAATAAGTAATAAATAACGCATTACAGTTTTAAAGTAACTTGCCCAACAATGATCAGAACCAGAAACAAAAGTGATATGGTTCAAAACTCTAGAAAAGATCGACTTTGACATTAGACTCGTCCCACTGGGGAATCTGTTGTGTTGTGTGGAGCTTCGTGGCAGATACACGACGACTCTGCCTTGGCTCTTCTCTTTCTTTTCTCTCTTTTCTCTCTTCTGTTTCTTGTGTTTCTCCGCCGCTCGCCCGCCCACCTCACAGCTGCTCGGATCTGCTGTGGACCGGCCTGGACCTGGGCCTGGGCCTGGTCTTGGTCCTGGTCCCGATCTCTATTTATTTATTTATTTATTTATTGGAACGTAGTCCAACGTAGCATCGAATTTACAATAAAATGTTCAATTATAATAAGAATAAAAGTTCACACATAACACAGTCCTGTTCCATAATTACATCATAAATATTAATTATTATAATCCAAATAAACTAAAATAAATAAATAGTGACTAAATATAATCATGTACAATCTCCAGTATTCAGTGTTGTGTAATGTAATCCCCTACAGATTACAGATTACAGATTACACACATCAGAATGTAGTTTGTAACGGAATCCATTAAATTACTTAAAGTGAGTAATGTAATCTGAATACTTTGGATTACTTGGTTTGTTGTAGAGAAGCAAAGACGAGGAAATCGTAAAATAAGAAGTTTTGACTGATAAAAGAAAATAAAAAGACCAAACTTTACTGAACCAAATTAAAAATATTATTGATAGAAAAAGAAGAGACACGGTCCACACAGCAGGATTTAGTCCAGTTAAATCCTGTTTGAGACATAGTTTAGACCTGGTTTAGTCCTGGTTTAGTCCTGGTTTTAGTCTTGGTTTAGTCCTGTTTTAGTCTTGGTTTAGTCCTGTTTTAGTCTTGGTTTTAGTCCTGGTTTAGTCCTGGTTTAGTCCTGGTTTTAGTCCTGGTTTTAGTCTGGTTTAGTCCTGTTTAATCTTGGTTTAGTCCTAGTTTAGACCTGGTTTAGTCCTGGTTTAGTCCTGGTTTAGTCCTGGTTTAGTCCTGGTTTAGTCCTGGTTTAGTCCTGGTTTTAGTCCTGGTTTAGTCTGTTTTAATCTTGGTTTAGTCCTGTTTGAGTAGTTTAGACCTGGTTTAGTCCTGGTCTAGTCCTGGTTTTAGTCCTGGTTTAGTCCTGGTTTAGTCTGGTTTAGTCCTAGTTTAGACCTAGTTTAGACCTGGTTTAGACCAGGTCTAAACTAGGTTTATTCCTGGTTTAGACCAGGTTTAGTCCTAGTTTAGACCTGGTTTTAGTCCTGGTTTAGTCCTGGTTTTAGTCCTGGTTTAGTCCTGTTTTAGTCTTGGTTTAGTCCTGGTTTTAGTCTTGGTTTAGTCCTGGTTTTAGTCTTGGTTTAGTCCTGGTTTTAGTCTGGTTTAGTCCTGTTTAGTTAGTTTAGACCTGGTTTAGACCTGGTTTAGTCCTGGTTTAGTTTAGTCCTAGTTTAGACCTGTTTTAGTCATGGTCTAGTTTTTTAGTCCTGGTTTAGTCCTGTTTTAATCTTGGTTTAGTCCTAGTTTAAGTCTTGGTTTAGTCCTGGTTTTAGTCTTGGTTTAGTCCTGGTTTTAGTCTTGATTTAGTCCTGGTTTAGACCAGGTTTAGTCCTGGTTTAGTATTGGAAGATTGGAATTACCAAAAAAAAAAAAGGGGATTTAGCCCAAAAAGTGAAAACAGTAAAAAACTTCTGTGTCCATTTATTTCAACAAAGTAACTGTAATCCAATTACCACTCACTGAAACAGTAACTGTAACTGAATACAGTTACTCATCATTTGTACTCTGATTACATTACTCCTGTACTTGTAATCTGTTACTCCACAACACTGAATATATTTATATGTTCTGTATTTTATTTAAAAAACAGTGTAATGATAATTCATATTAGAAGCCCGTGTTGTGACTGTGAGTGGGGTCGCCTCTCCGCAGATCTGACCCGTGGCTTTTGTCCGTCTTAAGATAAGTTTAATGCCACAGTCTGGAACTTTCTTTCCTTCGGTGGAGTTTCTCAGCGGAGCAGATTATTAAAGATTTTTGCCCGGGGCGGAGTAAAGGGCCGAGAAAACACAGGCTCCTTTTTCACTTTGTTTATTCTGAAATGTCACGAAAAGAAAAAAAAAGTCACAAGAAAAAGTCCACGAAAAAGAGGAGAGGAAGAGAAGAGGAGGAGAGGAAGAGAGGAAGAGAGGAGGAGGAGAGGAAGAGGAGGAGAGAGAGGAGAGGAAGAGAGGGAGGAGAGGAGAGAGGAGAGAGAAGAGGAGAGAGAGAGAGAGGAAGAGAGGGAAGAGAGAGAAGAGAGAGGAGAGGGAGAGAGAGGGAGGAGAGGAAGAGAGAGGAGGAGAGGAAGAGAGGGAGGAGAGGGAGGAGAGGAAGAGAGGGAGAGAGAGGAGAGGAGGAGAGGAAGAGAGGGAAGAGAGGAAGAGAGGAGAGGAGAGGAGAGAGGGAAGAGGAAGAGAGGGAGGAGAGGAAGAGAGGGAGGAGAGGAGAGAGGAGGGAGAGAGGAGAGGAAGAGAGGGAGGAGAGGAAGAGAGGGAGAGAGGAGAGGAGAGAGGGAGGAGAGGAAGAGAGGGAGAGAGGAGAGGAAGAGAAGGAGGAGAGGAAGAGAGTGGGAGAAAGAGGGAGGAGAGGAGGAGAGACCACACCTCTGATCAGGTTATAACAGGTCACACTGAGTCAGATGCCCTCCCATCACCATCCTCCTGTATCACTGACTTTGTTCTACTAAGACACTTTTTATACCAAGTCCTGGTTTAGTCCTGGTTTAGTCCTGGTTTAGACCTGGTTTAGACCTGGTTTAGTCCTATAAATTAGATCCAGTTAAATCCTAGTTTAGACCTGGTTTAGACCTGGTTTAATCCTACAGTTTAGACCTGGTTTAGTACTAGTTTAGACTTGGTTTAGACCTAGTTTAGACTTGGTTTAGACCTAGTTTAGACTTGGTTTAGACCTATAGTTTGAATTTGGTTTACTCCTGGTTTCGTCCCAGTTTCGTCCCAGTTTAGTCCTGGTTTAGACCTGGTTTAGTCCTATAAATTAGATCCGGATTAGTCCCAATTTAGATCTGGTTTAGATCTGGTTTAGACCTGATTTAGTCCTATAGTTTAAACCTGATTTAGTCCTTGTTTAGACATGGTCTAGTCCCAGTTTAGTCTTGATTTAATCCTGGTTTAGTTCTTGTCAGACCTTCGTACGTTCATATATCTTCTGTGTGTCAGTTGGGCTCATGTTCACTGGACCAGAATCTCTAGACCTGGTTTAGTCCCAGTTTAGACCTGGTTTAGTTCTAGTTTAGACCTGGTTTAGTTCTAGTTTAGACTTGGTTTAGACCTGGTTTTGACTTATAGTTTGAACCTGGTTTAGTCCTGGTTTAGACCTAATTTAGTCCCAGTTTAGACCTGGTTTAGACCTGGTTTAGTCCTATAAACTAGATCTGGTTTAGTCCCAATTTAGACCTGCTTTAGTCCTGGTTTAGTCCTGGTTTAGTTCTCGTCAGACCTTCGTACGTTCATATATCTTGTATTTGTCAGTTGGACTCATGTTCACTGGACCAGAGCCTCTAGACCTGGTTTAGACCTGGTTTAGTCCCAGTTTAGACCTGATTTAGACCCAGTTTGGACCTGGTTTAGTCCTATAAACTAGATCTGGTTTAGTCCCAATTTAGACCTGGTTTAGATCTGGTTTAGACCTGATTTAGTCCTTGTTTAGACATGGTTTAGTTCTCGTCAGACCTTCATACGTTCATATATCTTGTATTTGTCAGTTGGACTCATGTTCACTGGACCAGAGCCTCTAGACCTGGTTTAGACCTGGTTTAGTCCCAGTTTAGACCTGATTTAGACCCAGTTTAGTCTTGATTTAGTCCTGGTTTAGTTCTCGTCAGACCTTCGTACGTTCATATATCTTGTATTTGTCAGTTGGACTCATGTTCACTGGACCAGACGCCTGTAGTTTTTAATAGGAGCGGAGCTTAAGCTTCTTCACATCTCTCCTCGCGCTTCAACTTGTCACCGCGTAATCCCGCGTAAAGTGTTACGCTGGCAGGATTAGCGTCGCCGCGAACCCAGATTCTCAAATTATCAAGTGAAAAGCGTTCTGAATGATGGGGCTAATGGGGAGGAAATTAAACTAACGCAGAACGGGCTAAAAACGGCCCCGAACAAGACGACGACGAGCGGATGAAACGAAAACGAGGACCAAAAGAGCCGAGGCCGGACCAAAAAAACAAGATCTGAGGAGTTTTCATTCGAGGATGAAATCGTAACGAGAGCGTGACCCCGACCGGCTTTTCCTCCATCAAACACTCATGTATTAAAGACGCCGAACCCCGTTTCCCCAAAAGTATCTTCAGTCCAGACGAGGTTAAAATAAATCTGCAGCTAATTACTGTTTTGAGAATCACAATGTGCGCGTTTGCATGCTAGTTATGGTATGGTATGTTTTTTATTTGTAAAGGGACAGTGCGCAATAAAACATTAAAGGGATAGTTCGGGTTTTTTGACATGAATCTGTGTGTCGTCCCCGTGAGCAGCGTCGTGCATCAACACTGACTCACCCCCGACAGCGTCCGGTGAATCCAGATACTGGACGTTTTCAGTGCTGATGAAAGTCGTCCGGCAAGGTTGTGCTGGGGACAGTAAAATAAAGCGTTTTTCTTCTCAAAACAACATGTGTTCAAAAGAGTGAAACATTTGCATCACAAAACCATCGTCCTCCAAAAAGTTAAACCTCATAATCGCTTGGCACTATTTTCTCTCTGTTCGTATCACTGCGCCAGGTGACGCACGCCTGGTTCACCGCCTGGAGAATCAAGAGTTCACACCTTTTTTTTTAGATATATTCTTATGTATCTTATACAAACTTATACACTTATGTCTCTAGTTCTCACGTTAAAGGTTTGTATGGAGGATTTTTTTATTTATTTTATTTTTTTCAAATTGTCAATGAAAGTTTAAATTACCATGACAGAGATGCAGCAGCCTTGTAATTATGATAACCCCTCCCCCCAAAAAAGAATGAACCTGATAGACCTGATTTAGTTCTGGTTTAGATTTGGTTTAGACCTGGTTGAGACCTGGATTAGACCTGGTTTAGACCTGGTTTAAACCTGGTTTAATCCTGGTTTAGACCTGGTTTAGTCCTATAAATTAGATCCGGTTAAATCCCAGTTTAGACCTGGTTTAGACCTGGTTTAATCCTACAGTTTAGACCTGGTTTAGTACTAGTTTAGACTTGGTTTAGACCTATAGTTTGAATTTGGTTTACTCCTGGTTTCGTCCCAGTTTAGACCTGGTTTAGTCCTATAAATTAGATCCGGATTAGTCCCAATTTAGATCTGGTTTAGATCTGGTTTAGACCTAGTTTAAACCTGATTTAGTCCTTGTTTAGACATGGTCTAGTCCCAGTTTAGTCTTGATTTAATCCTGGTTTAGTTCTTGTCAGACCTTCGTACGTTCATATATCTTCTGTGTGTCAGTTGGGCTCATGTTCACTGGACCAGAATCTCTAGACCTGGTTTAGTCCCAGTTTAGACCTGGTTTAGTCCCAGTTTAGACCTGATTTAGTTCTAGTTTAGACCTGGTTTAGTTCTAGTTTAGACCTGGTTTAGACTTATAGTTTGAACCTGGTTTAGTCCTGGTTTAGACCTAATATAGTCCCAGTTTAGACCTGGTTTAGTCCTATAAACTAGATCTGGTTTAGTCCCAATTTATACCTGGTTTAGACCTGATTTAGTCCTTGTTTAGACATGGTTTAGTTCTTGTCAGACCTTCGTACGTTCATATATCTTGTGTGTGTCAGTTGGACTCATGTTCACTGGACCAGAGCCTCTAGACCTGGTTTAGACCTGGTTTAGTCCCAGTTTAGACCTGATTTAGACCCAGTTTGGACCTGGTTTAGTCCTGGTTTAGTTCTCGTCAGACCAAAAAGTTAAACCTCATAATCGCATAATAAATTGTCAATGAAAGTTTAAATTACCATGACAGAGATGCAGCAGCCTTGTAATTATGATGACCCCTCCCCCCAAAAAAGAATGAAAATCTATCACCTGTGGACGTGTTGAGGCCAGATAAACATCAGCCAATAGAAAACGAGGCTGCCTCATTTTCTAATGGCTGTTAGGTTGTCAATCAAACTCCCTACGTTTCAAGTGTAACTGACTTTAGAGGCTTTTTCACACCGTAGCTTCCTCGCATTTTGCACAAAGTCTGTTGCGACGGCGGACGAGAATCAATGACCAGTTCGCTGCAAAAGAAAGTCAGTTTTCGAGGTCGCTGAAAGACGAAGAGAAGGAGAAAAGGAGCAAAGCCAAACTGAGGTGATTCTTCAAATCAAATCAATCAAATCAAACTTTATTTATAAAGCACTTTTCATACAAAATGCAAGACAAAGTGCTTTACAGTGATTAAAAACAGTCCCGCATTTCCAACCACCCAACCACCCACCCACCAACCCAACCCCACATAGTCAAACAACCCAAACACACACTCACATACACACAAACATGCACACACACACACACACACACTCACACTCACACGCTAAAATACATAACCGGACACAATAAAATGTGAGGCTGAATACAGGCGAACCAGTTGAGAAAGCACCATCAGAGGAGCCGTCTGCACCGGGAGCAGAGAGACGTCCACCACCACCAGGAACCACCACAGGAGCCAGGGGAGAGATGAAGCCCGGGCACCTGAGGCCAAGCACCATCCTCCACCAGAGCCCACATGACAGACCCAGCAGCCACAGCTGACCTCCACTCCGGATGCAGAGGACTCCTACAGAGGAAACACTGGAAATCCTAAAAAATATGCCTAGATAAATAAATATAGTAAAATGTGTACAATAAAAACAAGTAAAAGTATAAGATTTCAATCAAAAGCTAAACTAAAAAGGTGGGTCTTGAGCCTACTCTTAAAAACATGAACGTTCTCTGCAGCCCTGAGCTCCTCCGGCTGCAGTTCCATAGACGAGGGCCATAGTGCTGAAAAGACGCCTCTCCGTTCATTCTTGGAGATCTCTTCCAGCGATTGCACGAATGAAGCAGACGAAGGGTCTAAAAACTGACGTGACGGTCACTAAATTATTTCTAGACAGGTCACTTCAACAGTAATTCTTGAACACGCGCGGCTGTAAAAAAGCGTTATTTCTAGAGTAACGAGGCGGGAGGAGATGTTTCTACTGAGGCAGCGGTGGAGGAGGAAGGTGGTGTCACATGCACAACATTTGAAAAAGGACTGTCGCTGTATTTCTCTTCCCTTAAAAATCCTCTATACAAACCTTTAACTCTCTCACGTCGCGGCGGTCTGTGTTGGGGAGTAACAGATTACATGTACTGGAGTTATGTAATCAAGAGTACAAGTTATGAGTAACTGTATTCAGTTACAGTTACTGTTTCAGTGAGCGGTAATCGGATTACAGTTACTTTGTTGAAATAAATGGATTACACGGCGGGATTTATTTATTTTATTTTTTTCGGTAATTCCACTCATTTCTGGAAACTAAACCAGGTCTAAACTAGATCTAAACCAGGTCTAAAACCAGGACTAAAACCAGGACTATACCAGGATTAAAACAGGACTAAACCAGGACTAAAACAGGACTAAACCAGGACTAAAACAGGACTAAAACAGGACTATAACAGGACTAAAACAGGACTAAAACCAGGACTAAAACCAGGTCTAAACCAGGATTAAAACAGGACTAAACCAGGACTAAACCAGGACTAAACCAGGACTAAACCAGGACTAAAGGACTAAACCAGGACTAAACAGGACTAAACAGGAAAAACAGGACTAAAAACAGGACTAAACAGGACTAAAACAGGACTAAAAAAAGGACTAAACCAGGACTAAACCAGGACTAAAACAGGACTAAAACCAGGATTAAAACAGGACTAAACCAGGGCTAAACCAGGTCTAAAACCAGGACTAAAACCAGGACTAACCAGGATTAAAACAGGACTAAACCAGGACTAAACCAGGACTAAACCAGGTCTAAACCAAAATTAAATCAGAACTAAACCAGAACGAAACCAGGACTAAACCAGGACTATAACAGGACTAAAACAGGACGAAACCAGGTCTAAACCAGGTCTAAACCAGGACTATAACAGGACTAAAACAGGACGAAACCAGGTCTAAAACCAGGTCTAAACCAGGATAAAACCAGTAAAAAACGGGACAATACCAAGATAAAACTGGGACAAAGCAGTAATAAACTGAGCCTAAACCAGGACAAACTCAGGTGTAAAATAGTGTTAAACCCGGTCTAAACCCTGGACTAAACCTGGACTAAACCTGGACCGAGGACTAGCGGAGGATGGGAGGGCATCTGACACACGGCGTCACACTTGTATCTGCGTGTTTGTCCGCGTGGAGCCTGGTGGACTCAGATTTCACAGCTGCCCGTCCACTCTGAAGTCCTGACTCACCGCGGCCTCCTGACGCTTATGTAACTCACAGACTCTGAAACAACTGTTCATCAAACCGCACGAACCACTCGACCTGCAGCCACACGGTTTCTGGTTCAACTCCCCAGTTTTTACTTGAATTCTTGGGATTATAGCGGAAATAATTCACACCAAAATCTTGTCAAGGTATTTTAAAAGCAAAAAAAGTGTCCCATGTACAATTATATTAGAGTGAGATGCACATTGTGATAATATCAGTGTTGGGGAGTAACAGATTACATGTACCGGGATTACGTAATCAGAGTACAAATGATGAGTAACTGTATTCAGTTACAGTTACTGTTTCAATGTGTGGTCATTGGATTACAGTTACTTTGTTGAAATAAATGGATTACAGGGCGGTATTTTCCTGTTTTCACATTTTGGGCTAAACCAGGACTAAAACCAGGACTAAATCGGCACTAAACCAGGACTAAACCAGGTCTAAAAGCAGGACTAAAACAGGACTAAATCCAGGACTAAACTAGGACTAAAACTAGGTCTAAAACCAGGACTAAACCAGGTCTAAACAATACGACACTAACAGTAGAGTGAACATAATTTAAGGCAGCAGTGTCTTATATAAAAATAATTTCTCTATCAATAATATTTTTAATATGGTAAAGTAAAGACTGGACTTTTTATTCTCTTTTAACAGACAAAACCAAACATCTGATGTTAAGATTTCCTGGTCTTTGCTTCTCTACAACAAACAGTCGTTTATTCATGGAGACTTGGGCTCAACAGACAATTTGAAGAAAACAAACAAGTCTTTTCAGGATGTGGTTGCTTCATTCATGTCGTTTTAAAAACCATGACAATATCAAGTAATCCAAAGTATTCAGATTACGTTACTCACCTAAAGTAATTTAATGGATTACGTTACAAACTACATTTTGGGGTATGTAATCTGTAATCTGTAGGGGATTACATTTTAAAAGTAATCTTCCCAACACTGGATAATATCGTACCGAGAGATTTGGATATCGTTACATCTGAAGCCAAAACACGTACATTTTTCCCTTTTGAAGTCTCAATGACACTGAAAGTCTTTCCATGAAAAATAATCGATATACAGGACAGACGGACGGGTCAAATGCAGAGGACAGATTTCCCTACAGGAACCATCAAGATGTTTTATTCATCAGATCATTCACAAAATCACAACACAAGAGCCGTGAGAACAACTGGAGATCTGAGCAATTTAGAACCAGAATTTCACATTTATATTTATATTTAAAGCTGCACTGTGTAACTTTTCTGTGTAACTTTTTTTTGCAATTCATACTGGGAAGGATTTTCAGAAAAGTGAGCATCAAACCGTCATGTTTGTTTTCCCAGTGGGACGTGTCTATTGTCAAAGTCGATCTTTTCAAGTCTTTTGAACCATATCACTTTTGTTTCATCCATCCATTTTCTTCCGATTATCCGGAGCCGGGTCGCGGGGGCAGCAGCCTAAGCAGGGACTCCCAGACTTCCTTCACCCCAGACACGTCCTCCAGCCCCGAGACGTTCCCAGGCCAGCCGAGAGACATAGTCCCTCCAGCGTGTCCTGGGTGGTCCCCGGGGCCTCCTCCCGGTGGGACATGCCCAGAACACCTCCCGAGGGAAGCGTCCACTTTTGTTTCTGGTTCTGATATTGTCATATTTTAGTTTTGGGATTTGGACATCGTAATTGTTGTGGTTGTTGGATCCTAACAGCGGAAAACGGCTCGAGAAATTTGTTTGCGAACTCCATAAATGCAAAAGTGAATCAGATGTGTGTGACTCAAACCTCCGTTCAAACTGTTTCTCTTCCCAACGGAATTGAAAAATAGTGAAAGGTGAAGGCGATGGGCAGGATTGATCCACAGGAAGAACCAAAAAGAAAACCTTTGACTGCCTAAATCATCCTGAGTTTACAGCAAACATTTTGTATGTGGAGCAACAACAAAACAAAATCTTGATCCCTCACTCCACCTCGGTTACGAATTTAAAAAGTCAACGTCAAAGTGAAAGACACCAACTGTTCACCAAGAAACACCTTCCACTGCAAAGAGACCAAGACGTGATGTTTCTGTAAAACCACAAGAACAAGAAAGTGCAGCTCAGTCTGTTTGTCTTCTGCTCCTCTACATTAACAAACGGGATCTCGCTTTGATGTCGCTCCACATACAAAATGTTCTCTGTAAACTCGCGATAATTTCTTCGGTAGCCAAAGGTTTCATTTTTGGTCCTTCCTGTGGATCAATCCTGCCCATCGCCTTCACCTTTCACTATTTGCATTTATGGAGTTCGCAAACAACTTTCTCGAGCCGTTTTCCGCTGTTAGGATCCAACAACCACACAACTACAATGTCCGAATCCCTAAACTAAAATGCTTTGCAGAGCATTGTTCATTCACTCCAGACCCGGTGGTGGTACCATACTCCTGGGGCAGACTGACTGAAGCGAGGCTGCCAATCTGCACCATCGGCCCCCCTGACCACCACCGTCACACACACACACCACTTTCATACTAGGCAGTGAGGGGGAAGTGTCTTGCCTAAGGACACAACAACAGTTTTTGTGACTGGTGCCTCCTGTGCCTCTTGATTTTCCCAGAGTCTCCATCCAAGTCCAGACCAGGACCAGACCTGCTGAGCTCCTGAGATCTGACGGGATCAGACTTTGATCAACTGGAACGGTCACAATGTCAATGCAAAGTATCTATCTACACAAATAATGATCTATATACACAAATATCTATCTGTCTATCTATCTATCTATCTATCTATCTATCTATCTATCTATCTATCTATCTATCTATCTATCTATCTATCTATCTATCTATCTATCTATCTATCTATCTACACAAATAATGATCTATATACACAAATATCTATCTGTCTATCTATCTATCTATCTATCTATATACACAAATATCTATCTATCTATCTATCTATCTATCTATCTATCTATCTATCTATCTATCTATCTATCTATCTATCTATCTATCTATCTATCTATCTATCTATCTATCTATCTATCTATCTATCTATCTATCTATCTATCTATCTATCTATCTATCTATCTATCTATCTATCTATCTATCTATCTATCTATCTATCTATCTATCTATCTATCTATCTATCTATCTATCTATCTATCTATCTATCTATCTATCTATCTATCTATCTATCTATCTATCTATCTATCTATCTATCTATCTATCTATCTATCTATCTATCTATCTATCTATCTATCTATCTATCTATCTATCTATCTATCTATCTATCTATCTATCTATCTATCTATCTATCTATCTATCTATCTATCTATCTATCTATCTATCTATCTATCTATCTATCTATCTATCTATCTATCTATCTATCTATCTATCTATCTATCTATCTATCTATCTATCTATCTATCTATCTATCTATCTATCTATCTATCTATCTTGTCTATCTATCTATCTATCTATCTATCTATCTATCTATCTATCTATCTATCTATCTATCTATCTATCTATCTATCTATCTATCTATCTATCTATCTATCTATCTATCTATCTATCTATCTATCTATCTATCTATCTATCTATCTATCTATCTATCTATCTATCTATCTATCAGTCTATCTATCTATCTATCTATCTATCTATCTATCTATCTATCTATCTATCTATCTATCTATCTATCTATCTATTCACACAAATATCTATCTGTCTATCGTCTGTCTGTCTATCTATCTATGTGTCTATCTATCTATCTATTGATCTATCTAGATAGATCGATAGATATAAAGTATTGTACAAAGTTTTAGGCAGGTGTGAAAAAATGCAAAAAAATAAATAATAATCGTCTTCAAACCAACGTCACTTCACACAAAGTCAGAGATTTTGTAGGATTATAGTCCAGTTTACGATCAACTAATAACTAATATAATGATCATCAATGTGACACAGAGACTGGATCACTCATCCACACAAACAGACCTCAACTCCCTCGTTTCTTCTCCTCTTCTTTTTCCTCTCTCCTCCTCCTCTTCTTCTTCTTCTTCTTCTCTTTGCGTCCGTCCCATTACGCGGCGACCCGTGGCGCTAAACAGAACTCACCTTAATTGGTAAAAGTTTGGGTTTGGAGCGCGTCCGGGGCCGAGGTCTGGTCCGGACCCGCGGGGAGGCAGAGGCGGGGGGTCGCGCAAATTAGCCTAGCTTGACTGCGCTATCTTAATCATTACGGGGAGCGCGTGCTGAGGCTAAGCTAGCGCCCGGGTTAGCGCCGTTTAGCCACACAAAACGCCGGCGCGGACGAGGCGGCGGCTCGGGCTGTTTTTCATATCACCCTTTTTCGTTTAAACTTTGTGCTTTCGGCCAAAAACGTTTTTTACTTTTAATGACGGGAGACGGTGAACCTGCCGTCGCGTTGGGCTAGCGTGTGGTCGCGATTTACAAAACAAAACAAATCTCACCCCAACCTCAAATAAACTAAACATTATTCTACTTGTACAAGATCGTTTTACTCCATCAAATCTAACACCAGCGGGTTTATTTTACTCACAGCGACGAGTTTAGACTTGGACAAACGTTATTGATCCACAAATTGAATTTTTTTTTATTGAATTTTTTTTTAATTTTTATTTATATATTTTGTTTTATGTATTTATTTATTTTATTTATTTATTTTTTATTATTATTATTTTATTTTTTTTGACACAGAAGCTCTATCAAACACTTCTCCATGTTTGCTAGAGCTTAAGAAAGCAAACGTTCCCATTCTGCGGGAAAATATCGCAGATGCAGACACTTCAGTGTCTGCAGATTGATTCACGTGAGAAATGCAGCTGAGATGACGGTTAAGACTGACTGACTCGCTGTGGCTGTAACCGTGAATGTTTCAATCTAAACATGCAGAGAACGCCCATATTTGCTTATTATCCCTGGAATAATGTTATGTCTGATGTTCCCCAACTGGCTCCGCTATGTTTCTACTGAGATATCAGTGCAATTTCCCGTTCAGAGGAGGTGTTTCTACACAATTATACTCACCAGAGTTCGGTTCCTGAATTCAGTGTGGCAAGACAAGACATTTTTACACTAAATTTGAATGAACCCACTTGTTGGTCGCTGTTGTAGCTCCTTGTTGTGCCATTACTCTGTTTTTTCCCTCTGTTACAAACTTAAACATGCTCAGTCTTGATCTTGATCGATGTTTCTTCTGCTCGATAAATAAAGTCTGTGAAGTGACGACGTATTTTTGACAGTAAAATCCCATCTGTGAATTTGTATTCGTACTTTGAAAGCGTAAATTTTCATTTTGTGATTGTAATTCTTGACGTCGTAACTTTTCAATTCGTATTCTGATGGATAAAATACACACAATATATTTTATGTACGACTGGACTCATTTGAGAGTTTACACATTTTTATTTTATGCGCAACTACAGACAAACATGCACAGATTTCTATTCTATGCGCACAAATAATTCTGAAAGCTTTCCTACTCCACAGGAGAGGGACTAAAAATTACAATTCTTTGTGGGAGCGGGACTAAAAATTCTGTCCCGCACAGACGTCTACGTGCAAACTCCACACTGAAAAGCCCAGGAGGAGAACCAGGAACCTTCTCACTGTGGGGCTCGTCACTCAGCCGTGGGCCACGCACCTCTCTGCTTATTTCTCCGTACAGACTGACAGAGACTCGTGAGCAGAACTTCCACAGTCTGAGCAGGTCTTTGGACAGAGTTAAACCCCCCCGCGGTGCCCACCTGGCCCCGGGCACAGGCAGCTCCAGGCTCAGGGTCCAGGAGTCCCACTGTGAAGGCCCCTCTCTGCACCTGCGCCTCAGCCTCACCACGTTTCAGAAGATCTCGGTGTGGACGTACGGAGCTCGCTGTCCGCCCACTGAAAGCCCATCGAGACACTACAGCTCCCGTTCTTTTGTACAGTTTTTGGGAAAGTTTATTAAAAGACACAACGGAGACTTGTGGTAGAACGAAGAGACAACAACAGCTTCAATCTCCAGCTTTCCATTTATTTGGGAAACATGCCGTATTTTTAACGATAAGACACTCTTCAGTATAAGTTGCAACAGACAAAAAATGTTTAATGAAAAAAAAAAAACATATATAAGTCACACTTTTGGGGGGAAATGTATTTTATAAAATCAAGTTGTAGTAATAACAATAGAAGAGAGAACGTGAAACGAATAGTGATAAAACAATAAATTACTTCTCCGTTCCTTTACTTTTCACGTTATAGTTCGTCTTCTTCACTTGCTGCTTGATCAGTCCGTCGGAAAATAGAGTCACTTCCGTTGTGGCTTTTTGATGAGTTGTGGCTTTTTTGGTGTGTTGTGGCTTTTTGTTGTGTTGTGCCTTTTTTGTTGTGTTGTGCCTTTTGTGTTGTGTTGTGGCTTTTTTTTGTTGTGTTGTGGCTTTTTTGTGTGTTGTGGCTTTTTTATGTGTTGTGGCTTTTAATTTTGTTGTGGCTTTTTTGTTGTGTTGTGCCTTTTTTGTTGTGTTGTGGCTTTTTTTGTTGTGTTGTGGCTTTTTTGTGTGTTGTGGCTTTTTAATGTGTTGCGGCATTTGCGTTTGTGTTGTGGCATTTGTATTTGTTGCGGCGTTTGCATTAAAATAGAGTCCCACGGTCATTTCTGTTGTGGCTTTTTAATGTGTAGTGGCTTTTTTCGGGTGTGTTGTGGCTTTTTTGGTGTGTTGTGGCTTTTTTTGGTGTGTTATGGCTTTTTTGTTGTGTTGTGGCTTTTTATTGTGTTGTGGCTTTTTTGTTGTGTTGTAGCTTTTTATTGTGTTGTGTCTGTTTTGTTGTGTTGTGGCTTTTTTGAGTGTGTTGTGGCTTTTTTGGTGTGTTGTGGCTTTTTTGTTGTGTTATGGCTTTTTTGTTGTGTTGTGGCTTTTTTGGGTGTGTTGTGGCTTTTAATGTGTTGTGGCTTTTTTGGTGTGTTGTGGCTTTTTGTTGTGTTGTGTCTGTTTTGTTGTGTTGTGGCTTTTTTGAGTGTGTTGTGGCTTTTTTGGTGTGTTGTGGCTTTTTTGTTGTGTTGTGGCTTTTTGTTGTGTTGTGGCTTTTTTGTGTGTGTTGTGGCTTTTAATGTGTTGTGGCTTTTTGATGAGTTGTGGCTTTTTGTTGTGTTGTGTCTGTTTTGTTGTGGCTTTTTTGTTGTGTTGTGGCTTTTTTGTTGTGTTGTGGCTTTTTTTGGTGTGTTATGGCTTTTTTGTTGTGTTGTGTCTTTTGTTGTTGTGTTGTGGCTTTTTTGTGTGTTGTGGCTTTTTAATGTGTTGCGGCATTTGCGTTTGCGTTGTGGCGTTTGTATTTGTTGCGGCGTTTCCATTAAAATAGAGTCCTGCGGTCATTTTCGTTGTGGCTTTTTTGGGTGTGTTGTGGCTTTTTTTGTTGTGTTGTCACATTTGTTGCGGCATTTGCGTTTGTTGTGGCTCCTCTCGGCTTCCGTAGGAGCAGCAGATACTGACACACAAGACTAGAGCCTCTCCACGCTTCACTCTCAACATTTTAATACAGAAGTCGCACCGGAAACACAAAAACCACGACAAAAAGTGCCACTTATATTCTGAAAAATACAGTTTGTAAATGTATGTTAAATAAAAAAAACATTTCAAAACCTTGTGTACGTTCAAGTACTTTTACCCCGTGAGAGTTTAAGACAATAATTTATCAGTTTTTAAGTCTGCAGATCGGTCGTTGCTTTGGGTTCCAGTGCACAGTTTTTTATTTCAACAAGTCAAATTAAACGTCAGATCTGTGGAGAGGCGTCCACGGAATGAATGCACGTTTTTCAAGTTATTATTGAGCAAAAAAATAAACAACCTGGAGTTACTGTGATAGTTCAGGGAAATGAGGCACTGTTGATGAAGGAAAAGGAATTTAAAACTTTCTTTGGAACATTCCCATAGTGGAAGATCACAGGCAAACCACGGAAACAAGCAGGAAGGGGAAGAGTCAGGTTTGTGGAGATGCAAGCCACTTACAGTAAGGACAGGGTTTCTTAAGTGCAATAAAAACAAAACAAAAAAACAGGCTTTAAATATTTTTTGACTAAACATTTCTGGGGCTATAAATCAAACGAAATAAACGTATCAAATGTGAAAATTTTCTATATTTTTGTTGAAAATTTGACATTTATTTTGACACGTTTCTCTATAAAAATGACATGATTCTGTCCCTGTCTCTTCTGGTTCCTCATTTTTGACGGTGTGGATGTGGAGCTGTAGATTTGTATTTCCCAGAGCGCTCCTCCTCCTCCTCCGTCCACTTTTGTGTCCGGTAACAAAACCACACGCAGCCGGAATCACAATCCCACAATCCTCTCCCCCGCTCGGGATCACCTGCCTGGGCTCAGTCTCTCGTCTCTCCCCCCCCTCCCTCCGCCCGGACCACAGCGCCGTCTCTCCGGCAGACGGGGGGGGGGGCAGGTGGCGAGGGGTCGGGGGCTGCACCAGGACGGTGGTTGTGAGGCAGGCGGTGCTCGTGGGGCAGAAGGGTCAGAGAACCAAGAGAGAAGTGACTCAGACTCCACATTTCAACCTGGGAAAACTGAAAAAAAAAAAAAAAAAAAAGAAAGAGGAGAGATGGAGAGTGTATAGAATCCATGTATTGTTCTTTCGTTCGTTTTTTTCAAAATAAAACCAAAACTAAGAAAACTAAATTATTATTTTGTTTCGTCTCCAATAAAAAAATAAATAATTTTTTTTTTTTTAAATTCGTTTTTTTTTTTCAGTTTTGAATTTTGTGTTTAAATGAAAAATTTAAAAAACAGATAACAACTGTTTACGTGACTCAAACTGTGATGCTGGAATTAACCAGGACTAAACCAGGACTTAACCAGGACTAAACATGGACTTAACCAGGACTAAACCAGGACTGAAGCAGGACTGAACCAGGACTAAACATGGACTTAACCAGGACTAAACTAGGACTTAACCAGACCTAAACATGGACTTAACCAGGACTAAACCAGGACTGAACCAGGACTAAACATGGACTTAACCAGGACTAAACCAGGACTAAACATGGACTTAACCAGGACTAAACCTGGACTGAACCAGGACTAAACCTGGACTTAACCAGGACTAAACCAGGACTGAACCAGGACTAAACCAGGACTGAACCAGGACTAAACCAGGACTGAAGCAGTTCTGAACCAGGAGGACTAAACCAGGACTAAACTAGGACTAAACCAGGATTGAACCAGAACTGAACCAGGAGGACTAAACCAGGACTGAAATAGGCCTATACCAGGGCTAAACCAGGACTGAACCAAGACTAAACCAGGACTAAATCAGGAGTAAACCAGAACTGAACCAGGACTAAACCAAGACTAATATTGGACTTGAGAGAGAGAATCCTAAGCCCGTGGAGCAGGGTGTCGATCGGGCCCCATGTGGAGTCAAACTCGGGAATCAAGACTTGAGACTCATACTAGGGAATCGGGACTCAAACTCGGGACTCAGGACTCAAACTGGGGACTGGGAAACTCAAGAGTTGGGACTTGAGACTGACACTTGAGAATCGGGACTCAAACTCGGGAAACTTGGGAATCGGGGCTCAAAGTCGGGCTCAGACTCGGGACTCAAACTCAGGACTCGGGAAATTCTTGAACTGGGACTCAAGACTCTTGGGAATTGGGACTTGAGACTCGGGAGTCAAAGGTGGGACTTGGGATTCGAGACTCACACTAGGGAATTGGGACTCAAACTTGTGACTCAATCTCGGGACTCGGGACTCGAGACTCACACTCGGGAATGGGGAAGCTCAGGAATTGTGACTCGAGACTCAGACTTGGGAATCAGGACTCAAACTCGGGACTCAAACTTGTGACAAACTCGGGACTCGAGACACACTCGGGAATGGGGAAACTCAGGAATTGTGGCTCAAAACTGAGACTTGGGAATCAGGACTCAAACTCGGGAATCGGGACTCAAACTGGGGAATCAAGACTCAAACTCGGGAATCAGGATCACACTTGGGAATCAGGGCTCAAACTGTAGAATTGGGACTCAAACTTGGTAGTCAAAGTCGGGAATAGGGACTTGAGACTCACACTAGGGAATCAGGACTCAAACTTGGGACTCAAACTTGTGACAAACTCGGGACTCGAGACTCACACTCGGGAATGGGGAAACTCAGGAATTGTGGCTCAAAACTGAGACTTGGGAATCAGGACTCAAACTCTGGAATCGGGACTCAAACTGGGGAATCGGGACTCAAACTCGGGAATCGGGCCTTGAGACTCACACTTGGGAATCAGGACTCAAACTGGGCATTTCATATCTCAAAAGAAGAGAAAACATGTAGAGGTTGTTCAATAAATATAACGTTTGGCCCAAGACTTAGTCCCGGTTTTTAATTTTGGCCTCTGTGAATTTGAGTTTGACATTCCTGATTAATCATGTCGGGCTAAGAATATCGGCCGTACAGTTTTGTAATATTGGTCCGGTGTTGTAATCTCAGTAAATAAGATACACGAGTCCAGTTTTATTGACGCGTCTGGACTGGAGTTTTGACCAAATCCGTGTAAACTTTCTAATCACGACTAAAGGAAAGACGAGCTCGGATCTATGACATCGACCGAACCATCGACTGACCACAAACCCAAAAACCCACCGGGACACAAATTATGAGAGAAGAGCAATGTTTTACTTCAACGTCCAAGGAGCAGAAGCACTGAAAACACATGAACCACTGCTCAGCTATCAGGGAGTGCACTGTCAGCATGCCAGTTGTTGTTAGGTTTACATACAAAAATTAGGACGCCTTGAATATAAGTGACGAAGGTAAGTGAGGAATATCTTTGGATGCCTGCAAACTGTTGAAAAAGATCTAGTGAACTAATGTTTTTGTGACTTTAAAGGTGCATTGTGTAACTTTTCTGGTGGAGGTGGAGGGTCCGTCTGGGACATCTGGGAAAACAGTGACGGTGACGGTTAACCTGCCCTGTGATACACGAGACACACGCTGTTAATAATAAATAATAATAATGCATCAGTTTTAAGTAGCACTTTTTTGGACCCTCAGAGACGCTTTACAGAACATTATTCAATAACTCCACACTCAGTGGTGGTAAACTACTATTGTAGCCACAGCTGCCCTGGGGTAGACTGACAGAAGTGAGGCTGCCAATCTGCGCCATCATCCCCTCCGACCACCGGAGTGTGTGTGTTTGTGATGTGCCGCACATTATCCGCGGGTTCCAAATGAGAGCACAAGTTACAGAGAGATGCTCCCACACGCTCCCGGAAGCTCTCGCACACTCTCGCACGCTCTCGCACACTCCCGGAGGCTCCCGGAAGCTCTCACACACTCTCGCACGCTCCCGGAGGCTCCGGAGCTCCCGCACACTCTCGCACTCCCAGAGGCTCCCTCGCACGAAGCTCTCGCTCTCGCACACTCTCGCACGCTCCCGGAGGCTCCCGGAAGCTCTCGCACACTCTCGCACGCTCCCAGAGGCTCCCGGAAGCTCTCACACACTCTCGCACGCTCTCCACACTCTCGCACGCTCCAGAGGCTCCCGGAAGCTCCCGCACTCCGGAGGCTCCCGGAAGCTCTCACACACTCCCGCACGCTCTCGCACACTCTCGCACGCTCCCGAGGCTCCCGGAAGCTCCGCACACTCTCGCACGCTCCCGGACTCCCGCTCTCGCACACTCCCGCTCCGGAAGCTCTCCACACTCCCGCTCCCGGAAGCTCTCGCACACTCCCGCTCTCCCGCACGCTCCTCAGCACACTCTCGCACGCTCCCGGAGGCTCCCGCTCTCACACACTCTCGCACGCTCTCGCACGCTCCGGAAGCTCCCGCACTCGCTCCCGGACTCCCGGAGCTCCCACACACGCTCCGCACGCTCGCACTCCGCTCCCGGAGGCTCCCGGAAGCTCTCGCACACTCCCGGAGGCTCCCGGAAGCTCTCGCACACTCTCGCACGCTCCCGGAGGCTCCCGGAAGCTCTCGCACACTCTCGCACGCTCCCAGAGGCTCCCGGAAGCTCCACAGCACACTCCCGGAGGCTCCGCTCTCGCACACTCCCGGAGGCTCCCGGAGCTCTCGCACACTCTCGCACGCTCCCAAGGCTCCCGGAAGCTCTCACACACTCTCGCACGCTCTCCGCTCCCGCACGCTCCCAGAGGCTCCCGCACTCCGCACTCTCCACGCTCCGAGGCTCCCGGAAGCTCTCGCACACTCTCGCACGCTCCCAGAGGCTCCCGGAAGCTCTCCACAGTCTCCGCTCTCCGGGAGGCTCCTGGAAGCTCTCGCACACTCTCGCACGCTCCCGGAGGCTCCTGGAAGCTCTCGCACACTCTCGCACGCTCCCGGAGGCTCCTGGAAGCTCTTGCAAGCTCCCAGAAGCTCCTACACGCTCCCAGAGGCTCCCGCACGCTCCCAGAGGCTCCCGCATGCTCCTGGAAGCTCCCGCACGCTCCCAGAAGCTCCCACATGCTCCTGGAAGCTTCCGGAAGCTCCCGCACGCTCCCAGAAGCTCCCGCACACTTCCAGAGGCTCCTGCACGCTCCTGGAAGCTCCCACACACTCCCACACGCTCCCAGAGGCTTCCTCGTGCTCCCGGAAGCTCCTGCACAGTGCCGCGCGCATTCCTCCCCAGAAAACCATTTTACTCTCCAGCTTTTAACACTGCGTGAGTTGTTTGGCCCTCTCTCTCTCTTGTATTTATTTTGAATAATAAAAAAAAAATAATAATAATAATAAAATAAAATGTTTAACTTTATGCATTTTAACACTTCATATTTTTATTTATGATTTACTGTCTTTTATTGTATGAATTTGTCTGTGCAGCGCTTTGGAAACTGTCACGTTTATAAAATGTGCTATAGAAATAAACCGGACTGGATTGGAATAGTTAGAACGCTCTGAATACTTTTTAAAATGCACTAGTTCTTTTTTTCACGTTTTAAGACGGTCAAAATCTAGTACAGCTCCTTTAAAGTCCCACTCGCGCTCGTCCGTCAGCTCAATTTTCACTTTTCACTTTTCACTGCCTAATTAATTTATTTTCGTAGCGCCGGCGATTCCAAACCACATTTAAAACTCCTGTGTTTAGTTCTGTTTCGTTTTTACATCCTCTCTGTACTCGTGCGTAGTAAAAGTATCACATGAAAAAATCTACTCGAGTAAAACTATTGAAGTACCTGTTTAAAAATGTACATCAAGAGTAAAAAGTTAAAGTATTTTGCTGAGATTTTCCGAACAATTAGAGCATCAAATGTGGTGATTTTGACAAAGAATTCAGCTGATTTTAAACTAAGACCAAACCAGGACTAAACTAGGACTATACCAGGTCTAAACCAGGACTATATCAGGTCTAAACCAGGTCTAAACCAGGACTACATCAGGTCTAAACCAGGATTACATCTGGTCTAAACTACATCAAACTAAACTAAACTAAGACCAAACCAGGACTATACCAGGGCTAAACTAGGACTAAACCAGAACTTCATCAACTCTAAACCAGGTCTAAACCAGGACTACATCAGGTCTAAACCAGGTCTAAACCAGGACTACATCAGGTCTAAACCAGGACTACAATCAGGTCTAAACCAGGACTATACCAGGACTAAACTAAGACCAAACCAGGACTATATCAGGTCTAAACCAGGAATAAACCAGGACTATGACAATTTTTGGTTAATCTGATCCTCACCAACGGTAAAGAGGAGCATAAATTGTCTTTTGTTTTGCCAAAAAAACAGAAAACGTGTTTGCAAATGACCATAAAGCAAAAAAAAAAAAAAAAGGCAGCGTCAGAACTCCCTCAAATTATGACAATTATGACAAAATTCTGAATTATGAAAATCTGGTTACCCAATTTATAAACTCATCGTGGTGAAAAATTAGGACACACTTCTTTTTTTCACGTTTTAAGACGGTCAAAATCAGATATCGTGCCTTTAAAGTCCCACTCGCGCTCGTCCGTCAGCTCAATTTTCACTTTTCGCTGCCTAATTCGTTTATTTTCGTAGCGCCGGCGATTCCAAACCACATTTAAAACTCCTGTGTTTAGTTCCGCTTCGTTTTTACACCCTCTCTGTAATTACGCGTATCCCTCCACCGTTTCTCCAGCTCGCCGAACCGCCCGCTCCGTAATCGCGCGTGTCCGTTGGCCGTTTCCCGCGCTCCGTCCCTCCCTCCATCCGTCCGTCCGTCCCGTGTTTATTTGGTTTAGTTTAGTTCTGATTGGCCGAGTCTGGGTTTATTTGCACAGTCCCGGTTCAGTGTGAAGGCGGTCGGCGTGATTGCTTGTAAAACAGTTTCCCTTCTCACTTTTCTCCTCTCCCGGTTTGTTGTTTCAGCGCAGGAGCGTTGCCGCGGCGATTGCCAACAGAAATAAAAGTAAAAAGGTTGGACTCGGAGGAGAGGAGCGGATTACGTGGGCGTTTCACGGAAATCTCACTGGGAATTTGTGAAAAAAAAAAAAAAAAAAAAGGCATATTGTGAACAGATACAGGCCACGATGAAAGCATATGAATACAAGTAAAGCTGCATTGTGTAACTTTTCTGGCGGAGGGCTTGTTTCTGCGGTGATGTCGATGCTCGTAGAATGTTCCACAGTATGAAATTAAACAGCTCTACCTTAACGTTTATTCAGTTTTATAGTTTTAAAGCTCAAAAATGCCTCAAAAAACAGGCGTTGTGACTGTGAGCGCGGTCGCCTCTCCACAGATCTGACCTGGAACTTGGTCGGTTTAAAGTCATACTGTGAAACATACGAGGGTTCTGATAGAGCTGTAGTCAAAGGCCACTCTAATCGAGACCAAGACCAGTCCGAGACCACAGGGTTCTGAGACCGAGACAAGACAAGACCGGGACCTCTGAAGGCCGAGACCGAGACAAGACCGAGACTTTTAAAGGCCGAGACCGAGAGACGAGACTTTTAAAGGCCGAGACCGAGACAAGACCGAGACTTTTAAAGACCGAGACAAGACCAAGACCTCTGAGGGCCGAGACCGAGACGAGACCGAGACTTTTAAAGGCCGAGACCGAGACGAGACCGAGACTTTTAAAGACCGAGACAAGACCGAGACCTCTGAGGGCCGAGACCGGACGAGACCGAGACTTTTAAAGGAGACAAGACCGAGACTCGAGGGCCGAGACCGAGACAAGACCGAGACTTTTAAAGGCTGAGACCAAGACAAGACCGCGACCGAGACAAGACCGAGACTTTTAAAGGCCGAGACCGAGACAAGACCGAGACCGAGACAAGACCGAGACTTTTAAAGGCCGAGACCGAGACAAGACCGAGACTTTTAAAGACCGAGACAAGACCGAGACTTTTAAAGGCCGAGACCGAGACAAGACCGAGACTTTTAAAGGCCGAGACCGAGACAAGACCGAGACTTTTAAAGGCCAAGACAAGACCGAGACCTCTGAGGGTCGAGACCGAGACAAGACCGAGACTTTTAAAGACCGAGACAAGACCGAGACCTCTGAGGGTCGAGACCGAGACAAGACCGAGACTTTTAAAGGCCGAGACAAGACCGAGACAAGACCGAGACAAGACCGAGACTTTTAAAGACCGAGACAGACCGAGACTTTTAAAGGAGACCGAGACCGAGACAGACCGAGACTTTTAAAGACCGAGACCGAGACAAGACCGAGAGACAAGAACGAGACTTTTAAAGGCCGAGACCGAGACTTTTAAAGGCCGAGACCGAGACAAGACCGAGACTTTTAAAGGCCGAGACCGAGACTTTTAAAGGCCGAGACAAGACCGAGACTTTTAAAGGCCGAGACCGAGACAAGACCGAGACTTTTAAAGGCCGAGACCGAGACAAGACCGAGACTTTTAAAGGCCGAGACAAAGACCGAGACTTTTAAAGGCCGAGACCGAGACAAGACCGAGACTTTTAAAGGCCGAGACAAGACCGAGACTTTTAAAGACCGAGACAAGACCGAGACTTTTAAAGGCCAAGACCGAGAGACTTTTTAAAGGCGAGACCGAGACAAGACCGAGACTTTTAAAGCCGAGACCGAGACAAGACCGAGACTTTTAAAGGCCGAGACCGAGACAAGACCGAGACTTTTAAAGGCCGAGACCGAGACAAGACCGAGACTTTTAAAGGCCGAGACCGAGACAAGACCGAGACTTTTAAAGGCCGAGACCGAGACAAGACCGAGACTTTTAAAGACCGAGACTTTTAAAGGCCAAGACCGAGACTTTTAAAGGCCGAGACCGAGACAAGACCGAGACTTTTAAAGGCCGAGACAAGACCGAGACTTTTAAAGGCCGAGACCGAGACAAGACCGAGACTTTTAAAGGCCGAGACCGAGACAAGATCGAGACTTTTAAAGGCCAAGACAAGACCGAGACTTTTAAAGGCCGAGACCGAGACAAGACCGAGACTTTTAAAGGCCGAGACCGAGACAAGACCGAGACTTTTAAAGGCCGAGACTGAGACAAGGCCGAGACTTTTAAAGGCCGAGACCGAGACCACAGCCCATCAACACAAAATCGAGACCATCTTTATCAATGTTTCTATAAATCTATCTCCATTTGATCTCTCGTCAAGTGTCAGACCTCGAGACCGAGACAAGACCGAGTCCAAATGCGGTCGAGTCTGAGACGAGGCCAAGACCGTAAAAAAACTGATTCCGGTTCGAGACAAACACGGTTTTCTATTTTCTGGCAAAACAAATGAACATTTATGCTCCACTTTACTGTTGGCGAGGATCAGATTAGTCCAAAATTGTGACCTGGTTTAGTCCTGGTTTTTGTCTTGGTTTAGACCTGATGTAGTCCTGGTTTAGGCCTGATGTAGTCCTGATTTAGTCTTAGTTTAGTCCTGGTTTAGTCTTAGTTTAGTCCTGGTTTAGACCTGACGTAGTCCTGATTTTTTCTTAGTTTAGTCCTGGTTTAGACCTTGTTTAGTCTTAGTCCTGGTTTAATCTTAGTTTACTCCAGGTTTAGACCTGACGCAGTCCTGGTTCAGTCTTAGTTTAGTCCTGGTTTTAGTCCTGATGCAGTCCTGGTTTAGTCCTGGTTTAGACCTGACGTAGTCCTGGTTCAATCTTAGTTTAGTCCTGGTTTTAGTCCTGGTTTAGACCTGATGTAGTCTTGGTTTAGTCTTAGTTTAGTCCTGGTTTAGACCAAATTGGTCAATAATAGGGACATTTCTTGTATAAAACTGGGACATATCAATGGTTTGGTATAAATCCACTGCGACCGAGGACACAGGACTCAAAACTGGACTGTCCCGGGTCCAGGCAGGTCTGGTCTCACTAAACCTGATCCCCGCCAACAGTGAAGAGAAACATAAATTACCATTTGTCTCACTCGCCGCACCAGAGTCTAAGCGCACGACTCCGGATGAGACTTTTGACCTCTCTCTCCGTCCGTACTCCTCACGTCGCCATGACAACGGCCTCCGTCGAACCGTCCGTCGCCGTCGGACCGAAGAGCTCGCCGGCCTCTGCCAAGAGCTATTAGCGGCTAACGGCACGGCTAATGATTATACATGGAGCGCTGATGCTAATGCGGCGCAGACAGGCAGAGCCGGACGATCGCTTCTCCTGACGCTTTGGAACGAGGCGCCGGAATCCCTCGTCCGGCCAGGAGCCAAGAGGGAAAAAAAACTAAACCTGTTCTGTACGATGAGATTTAAAGCTCCTGTATTACGCAGAACTGACTTTTTAGAGCTTTTAGTCGTGTTATAATGTCATTTCCTACAGGAAGCCGAGAGGGGTCACAACGAACGCAAACGCCGCAACAAATACAAAAGCCACAACACAAACGCAAATGCAGCAACACATTAAAAAGCCACAACGCATTAAAAAGCCACAACACATTAAAAAGCCACAACACATTAAAAAGCCACAACGGAAATGACCGTGGGACTCTATTTTAATGCAAACGCCGCAACAAATACGCAAATGCCGCAACACATCAAAAAGCCACAACACATAAAAAAGCCGCAACACAACAAAAAGCCGCAACATATTAAAAAGCCACAACATATTAAAAAGCCACAACATATTAAAAAGCCACAACACATTAAAAAGCCACAACACATTAAAAAGCCACAACTCAAAAAAAGTCACAACACATTAAAAAGCCTCAACACATAAAAAAGCCGCAACAAAACAAAAAGCCACAACATATTAAAAAGCCACAACACATTAAAAAGCCACAACACATCAAAAAGCCACAACACATCAAAAAGCCGCAACAAAACAAAAAGCCACAACATATTAAAAAGCCACTACACATCAAAAAGCCACAACACATTAAAAAGCCACAACACATCAAAAAGCCACAACACATCAAAAAGCCACAACGGAACTGACCGACGGACCGATCAAGCGGCAAGTGAAGAAGAAGAACTACAACGTGAAACGAATAATGATAAAACAATAAATTACTTTTACTTACGTTTCCAACTTCTCCGTTCCTTGACTTTTCACGTTGTAGTTCTTCTTCTTCTTCTTCACTCGCCGCTCGTGTTCACGCCTGCGCAGCCGATGGCGTCATCACACGGCGCTGTTTGTTTGCAGGTAGAATGGCAGACCTGGTGCTTTTGGCGGCGAGGGTCCGTCGAGCGGCATGAAGTGTATTGAGCGGTGGGATCAGTGTGGATCATGCTGCGCTCCTCTGTGGGTTTGTGGATGTGGTGGTGCGGGGGTGAGAGGCTGTGGAGCTTCTGTCATCTTGTTTATTTGGTAAGATTTTGTATTATTTGGATTTCATAGACGAGCCTAAATGTTTCAAATATAACGCACATGCAAACATATAATATCAAATATACAAAGTGTAGATTGTGCAGAGTCGAGTCTCAGGTCTGATCTGGTTCTGGTCTGGTTCCTGTTTTGTGAAGTTCATTAAAGGTTGTATAGAGGATTTTTTCAGGGAAGAAAAATACAGTGACAGTCCTTTGTCAAATGTTGTGCTTGTGTGACTCCACCTTCCTCCTTCACAGCTCCTCAGTAGAAACATCTCCTCCTCCCGCCTCTTTACTCTAGAAATCACACTTGTTTACAGCCAGTGCACGTTCAGAATCACTGTTGAAATAATTTAACAACCGACGCGTCAGTTTTTAGACCCTTCGTGTGCTTCAGTCGCACCGTCGCTGGAAGGAATCTCCAAGAATCACCTTAGTTTGGCTTCGCTCCTTTTCTCCTTCTCTTCTTCTTTCAGCGACCTCAAAAACCGACTTTCTTTTGCATCGAACTGGTCGTGGATTCTCGTCCGACATCTCAACAAACTTTGTGCGAATTGCGAGGAAGCGACAGTTTGAAAAAGCCTCTAAGAACCGCCGCATAAACCACGTCATCCCCGCGCACCGAGAGTCAGTTACACTAGAAATGTAAGGAGTTTGATTGACAACCTACCAGCCAATAGATAAAGAGGGAGCCTCGTTATCTATTGGCTGATGTTTGTCTGGACTCACTACGTTCACAGTTGATAGATTTTCATTCTTTTTTTTTTGGTCATCATAATTCCAAGGCTGCTGCGTCTCTGTAATGTTATTTTAAACTTTTACTGACAATTTGAACCTAAAAAAAAATCCTCCATACAACCTTTAAGTTTACGAAGTTACACATTCCAAGACCAGACTGTGAAAAGTCAAGATTTTCAGCAATGATAAAAAATAAATAATAGTTTTGGACTTTTGATTTTTCACACAAAGTTCAGCCCAAATACTAAACATGAAATCAATACAGTCTGATCCTCCCACACATCCTGGATCTTATTCTTTGCTCTTAGTTAATTTTTTAAAGAAGTATCGGATCAAAAACAAAATCGGATTTGTATCAGAAACAAAAAGATGTGATCAGGACATCCCTAAACTAAACTAAACTAAACTGATTCTAATGAAGGTATGTGAGGTTTAAAAACACGGTGGAGCGCTTTCTGTGTTACCTCGTGACATCACAAGGTGGAACGGAGTATCTTTTTGTTGTTTTCTTGTCGCTGAGAGATGAGCTCAGCGTAAATCTGCAGGGTTTCTGTGTTAAACGTGTGAATGAAACAAAAAGCAATGAAGCGTTAAGAAATTTTTACGAGAATTATTCAGCCCTAGCAGACAGGTGCAGACAGGTGCAGACAGGTGCAGGCAGGCAGGTGCAGGCAGGAGCAGGCAGGAGCAGGCAGGAGCAGGCGGGTGATGAGTGCCGTTTCACTCCGTTTACCTCGAGACCCGCAGCGTCCGTGGGCACATTTCCAAAGGCCGCGGTGATATTCCGAGAAGGTCAGAGAGGAGGCGGAGTCAAGCGGAGCCAATGGACGGACGCAGGGATAATGGAGCCCGATTTACTCGGAGAGGAACCGGGAACTGACTCTGGAATATGTCGGAAATGAAAACTGGTAGAGATTGATGTTTGTCCGTCAGATTGAAGGTTTGTGGAGCTGGACTGTGACTGAAAACTCGTGGAACGTGGTGAAAGAAGGAGACGAGTCCAAAAGAAAAGCTCTCACCTGTGGTCCTGGTTTAGTCTTGGTTTAGTTCTGGTTTAGATCTCTGTTCCCACCCTCAACGATGAGAGAGGAAGAGAGGGGGAAGGAGAAGAATGGAAAGAAGAAAAGAGAGAGAAGGGTGTTATATACATGTCCGTATTTTGTGTCCTGTCCTGGGCGTCCAGGGTTTTTTTTATAAAGTGATGCAAATGTCCGGGTTTTCAGTACCGTTCATTAAACTGAGCGTCTCTCGTAGCGTCTGTGACTCAGAAGGAGCGAGACACAAACAGTCAGTCAGTCTGCAAGATACCGAAGCACAAATGTGTATTTAACAGTGACTTGTACAAGAAATTCTCCGTTTTCCATCCCAGTCGGGACAAGTGTGAGTCCATGTGCACAGGTTGTGAGGTGAGAGGACAGTGTCCCTCGTTTATCACCGGGGTTATGTTCTAATAAATAACCTGCGACAGGTGAAATCCACGAAGTATCAACTTTATATTTTACAATTATTCTGTCTGTTTTAAGGCTGTAAAACCTCAGCACAAACTTTATACACTTTTCTCAGACAGGATCGACAGGTGCAGCCCTTTTTACATCCTTCTTAAATCTTATTTCTGCTGTCGTCCTTGTGTTATTTTCCTCCTTCTTTATGTAACTGAAGATTCATTTATTCCGTAATGGAGCCCAACAGCACAGAGTCCTGCACGGGTCCATTTTTGTTGACCCCCAGTACAACACTGCAGCCGCGCAGGACAGGACCGCACCTGCCTGTTAACCCGAGATTATATCAAACTTTTGTGCTGCCTACGCCACGGACTGAACCAGGACTAAACCAGGACTGACCCAGGACTGATTCCAGGACTGAAGAGGAGGACTAATCCACGACTGAACTAGGACTAAAACAGGACTAAACCAGAACTGAAACAGGACTCGTCGGGTCGGGCTCGGAGGTGACCGCAGGAGAAAGGAGCGGCTCAGCTCCGTATCTCACAGAGGTAAACGCGGCAATTGCCCGATTGCCTTTGCGGACAAACTGCTCAGCGTTCTCTCTCTTAAGTCCAAGATTAGTCCTGGTTTAGACCTGGTTTAGTCCTGACCCACCCGTGTGTAATTACTACCCGCCTGTAATACACAATACGTGTTCATACGCTGTAAAAAAATAAAAAATACGCGAAACAGTGAGACCCCCCCCTTCCCCAAGGTGTCCGGGTTTTTACAAATATGGTCACCCTAGTGTTAGAGAGAGGGAGAAAAGGAAGAACAAGGGAGAGAGAGAAAGAGAGAGATTGAGGGAGAGAGAGGGGTGTGTGTTTGAGTTCCCTCTTTCTTAAACTCTTTGGATAAACAGCAGAACACGTGTGATTTTAAATGAACGAGTGCAGTAATTACAGTGAACAGTGTCCCTCTTTATTCACACTGGGAATAAATCAAGATCCTCTGAAGCCTCGCGCTGAAACTGAGAAAATAAACCAACAGCAGCAGAAGTAAAGACCAGTGCTGGAAATAACACGTTACAGTAACGTAACGACTTTTTAACGTGCTGCTACTGAAAATTTGGTAACGTAATGTATTTCTTTTTTGAATTCGGTGCAGCGTTACTCTTCTGTGACGCGGTCCTTGGAGCTGCACTGAGTTGGGGCACTGATCCCACAGACCCTGGGTGCGAGGAGCTGTAGAGCACACAGGCGGAGCGTGAAGGTGGCACCATTCACCTCGAGTCTTTTCTGGCCGACCCAGACGCAGGCAAAAAAAAAAAGGCAAATTCTCCTGTGGCGGACTTTAGTTAGAACTACAACAGGTGAACTGATCTGTGCTTTTAAACAAGTCAACAGTTTTGTTGTTGGCTTGTCTTAGTCTCAAGGCCGGTCTCAGGTTTTTTTACAGTCTTGGCCTTTTCTTGGAGACGACCGTGTTTGGACTCGGTCTCGTCTCGGTCTTGAAGGCGCTTGGACTCGGTCTCGTCTCGGTCTTGAAGGCGCTTGGACTCGGTCTTGTCTTGGACTCGAGGTCTGACACTCGTCGAGTGTGATCATATTTCATCACGGTCGGTGCAGTCGGCAATAAACTTTTTACCACGACCCGTGGCTGAAGTTTGTCTAATAAAAGTGCACAAATGCATCTGTGTTTGTCATGATGTGCATTTGGTAAATGTGCTGAGGCTAAATCTCACTGCAAAACCAGTAAGAGAATCTAACTCCTGTTACAAACTTTTAAAAAACAGGTTTAAAAATCCTGCATATTTTCTTGACAGTTTTGTGTAAAGTGTCAGTGGAGGATCTCTTCAAGAAGAAGTTCTCAAACTGTGGGTGAGTTTCAGTGAAGTACAGTTTGTTTGGCCTAAATTAACATTAACCAGATAAAATGGAGATTTATAAAAAACACTGAATGTCTTGTCTCGTGTTTTAAAAGTCTCAGTCTTGTCTTGGTCTTGACCCTCAGAGGTCTTGGTCTTGTCTCGGTCTTGTCTCGGTCTCGTCTCGGTCTCGTCTCGGTCTCGTCTCGGTCTCGTCTCGTCTCGTCTCGGTCTCGTCTCTCGTCTTGTCTCGTCTCGGTCTCGTCTCGGGTCTCGTCTCGTCTCGTCTCGGTCTCGTCTCGGTCTCGTCTCGGTCTCGTCTCGGTCTCGTCTCGGTCTCGTCTCGGTCTCGTCTCGTCTCGGTCTTGTCCCGGTCTTGTCTCGGTCTTGTCCCGGTCTTATCTCGGTCTCATCTCCGTCTCGTCTTGGTCTCGTCTCGGTCTTGTCTCGGTCTTGTCTCGGTCTTGTCTCGGTCTCGTCTCGGTCTTGTCTCGGTCTTGTCTCGGTCTTATCTCGGTCTCGTCTCGGTCTCGTCTTGGTCTTGTCTCGGTCTTGTCCCGGTCTTATCTCGGTCTTGTCTCGGTCTCGTCCTGGTCTTATCTCGGTCTTGTCTCGGTCTTATCTCGGTCTTGTCTCGGTCTTGTCTCGGTCTTATCTCGGTCTTATCTCGGTCTTATCTCGGTCTCGTCTCGGTCTCGATCCTGCACGTGTATCTGTTTCTTCTGTTTTTCTTGACTTTTATGTGAAGCGATTCTTTTGCTGTTTTAAACGTGTTATATAAATAAACTTGAGTTGAATTAAACACTGAAGCGTGCGTCGAGTCACCACGGCGACCGCTGCACATCTCGTCAGATACGGATCCATGTAGAACACCCCCAGCGCGACGTCCCTGCGAAGTATCAGCTGTTCCCCCGGTTTAATCTCGGCCCGTGCTTTACTTGGGAGACGCGTTATCTCCCCGCTCTTCCTCTTTGCTCTTTACTTTTATCGTGTGATTTGTGCTCGGAGAACCACACGGCTCCTCGCGCTCGTATCTCCTCTCCCGTACACGGAGCTTGTTTGTATCTCGTGAATACATTACCCGCGTCGTATCGGGAGGGATCTGCTCCTGTAGAGTGTGCGGCGAGGGCGAGGGGCCGGGGCTCAGATCGTATCGCGCCGCAGCTGTTCGCGTTTAGTCGGTGGGAAAAACGCGCTCGCTCGACGGCAGAGGCCCGGGCGCCGGCGGAAGATGTCGGAGAAGCTGCGGTGTGGAGGAAACCGGAGCAGAGAGAGAAGAGACAGGAGACGTGTGAACGGATAACAGGACGGGAGAGGGTCCCAGTGGTTTAGAACTGGCTTTAGTCCTGTTTTAGACCTGGTTTCGTCCTGGTTTTAATCCTGATTTTAGTCCTGGTTTAGACCTGGTTTAGTCCTGAATTTAGCTCTGTTTTAGTCCTGGTTTTAGTCATGATTTTGTTCTGGTTCAGTCCTGGTTTAGTCCTGAATTTAGTTTAGTCCTGGTTTTAGTCCTGATTTTAGTCCTGGTTTAGACCCGGTGTAGACCTGGTTTAGACCTGGATTTAGTTCTGGTTTAGTCCTGATTTAGCCCTGGTTTAGATCTGGGTTTAGTTCTGGTTTTATTTCTGGTTTAGACCCGGTTTAGTCCTGAATTTAGTCCTGGTTTTAGTTCTGGTTTAGACCTGGTTTAGACCTAGTTTAGACTCGTTTAAACCTGGTTTAGACCTAGTTTAGACCTGGTTTTAATCCTGATTTTTGTCCTGGTTTAGTTCTGGTTTAGTTCTGATTTTAGTCCTGGTTTAGACCTGGTTTTAGTTCTGGTTTAGTCCTAGTTTTAGTTCTGTTTTAGTCCTGGTTGAGACCTGTTTTAGTCCTGGTTAAGTCCAGGTTTAGTCCTGGTTCAGTTCTGCAGATTCCATGAGCCTGTGAAGTTTGTTTTCACTGTTGCCAGTTGCTCTGGTTTGACATTTAAGTTGCAGCTATTTTATATTTGTTTTGTTTTTTTATTTCTCACGTCGGGAGAAGTGGGTGGACCCCTCATACCCCCATACCCCCCCTCATACCCCCTCATACCCCCTCATACCCCCTTACCCCTCTCATACCCCCTCATACCCCCTCGTACCCCTCATACCCCCTCATACCCCCATACCCCTCGTACCCCCCCCCCTCATACTTATACCCCTCATACCCCTCATACCCCCTCATACCCCCTCATACCCTCATACCCCTTTTACCCCTCTACCCTCCGTACCACTCATACCCCCTCCGTACCACTTCATACCCCCTCGTACTCACCTCATACCCCTCATACCCCTTTGTACCCACCTCATACCCCCCCTTTGTACCACCCTCATACCCCCTATACCCCTTTGTACCCCCTCATACCCCCCTCGTACCCGTCCCTCATACCCCTACCCATACCCGTACCCCTCCCCTTCCGTACCTTCATACCCCTCGTACTCACCTCGTACCCCCTCGTACCCATCATACCCCCTCGTACTCATTCATCCCCCTCTACCCCTTTGTACCCCTCATACCCCTCATACCCCCTCATACCCCCTCATACCCCCTACCCACCTCATACCCCTCGTACCCACCTCATACCCCTACCCTCATACCCCCATACCCCCTCATACCCCTTTTACCCCCTCATACCCCCTCGTACTCACCCAACCCCCTCGTACCCATACCCCCTCGTACCACCTCGTACCCCCTCGTAACCCCCTTCAACCCCCTCGTACTCATCCCCCTCATACCCCCTCATACCCCCTCATACCCCTCATTTACCCACCTCATACCCCTCGTACCCACCTCATACCCCCTTATACCCCTTGTACCACCTCGTACCCCTCACCCACCTCATACCCCCTCGTACTCACCTCGTACCCCCTCATACCCCTTGTACCCCCTGTACCCCCCTACCCCTCGTACCCCTTTACCCACCTTCATACCCCCTCGTACCACCTCATACCCCCTCATCATACCCCCTCATACCCCTTTGTACCACCTCATACCCCCTCATACCCACCTCATACCCCCTCATACCCCTTACTACCCACCCTCATACCCCCTCGTACCCACTCATACCCCCTCGTACTCACCTCGTACCCCTCTACCCCCTCGTACCCCCTCGTACCCCTCGTACAGTCCCTCGCCGCTCTGATGTGCTTAAATCAAACTGAACTCGTCTCGGTCCCCGTGGCTCTCTGGCTCTCTGGCTCTCTGGCTCCCCCGCAGGCAGCTCGTCGTCGCCGCTGACCCGGACCACGCCGTGCCCAGCGATGCACGTGATGCGGCGGTGAGAGGGGTCGAACGGGGGTCGCGGGCACAGATGGGACACAAAATGGACGCCCGGTTTCACTCGCGTTTGATCCACGGACGACGGGAAGAAGCCAAAGACAAACACACGAGAGAGAGAAAAAGAACAAGAACAGATCGGAAATGTGATACTGAAGAGTTTGGCAAATGTTTTTCGTTTTGTGTTTACCAGACAAAATTAATTACTGACAGTTGGTTGTATTAAATTTCACGATGTCCCTCTTTCGGTTGAAAAGAAATTGGTTCAGAAATTAATAAAATAAAATAACAATACAGCCTAGAAAAATGCCGTTTTGAAAAGAACTCATGTGTCCTTGAAAAAGACATTTCTATCATTAAAAGTGCATTATGAAACTTTTGCTTGTCTGGAATGTTTCGCAGTGTGGCATTAAACTTCTCTATCGTCATGGAGATCAAACCGGGCCAAGTAACAAGTCAGATCTGTGGAGAGGCGACCCCGCTCACAGTCAGAATGTCTGTTTTTCTAGGGGTTTTTGAGCTGTAAAACCTCCTGTAATTGCCTAAATGCAAGGTAGATCTTTTTAATGCCACACTGCGGAACATTCCAGGCAGAGCAGTGACATTTGTTCATTCGTCAGGTGTTTATTTGAAGTTTTTCTGCATTTGTTGCGCGCAAATAACATGATCGCGAAGTGAAACTAAAGTGAAAGTTTTCGTGTAAGTCTAAGAATGTTAAAGGTGCATGATGTAACTTTTTGGTTTGTGCGTCCGTCACCTGCTTGTTTCTATGGATACGTCATTGCTCAGCCAGGAATGTTCCACAGTATGACATTAAACAGCTCTACAAAGCTTTGGGGGCAGGAGTGCTACTTGGATATGCAAAAAATGTGCAGAATTGTCCTTTCGGTGTCTTCAGTGCAGGGACAGTCTCAAATACAAAGTAGGAAAAAAACTGAGGCACTCAAAAAGTACAAAATAATTAAAAGCCTTTAATACCACATGGCAGATAAAGTTAAAATACACCAACGCGTTTCGGCTCTTCGGTCTTCATCAGGGCAAACAGCTCTACTTCTGGGGCCTCCTCCTGGTGGGACATGACCAGAAGCAATCGATCATGTGAGCAAGGAGGACAGAGGCTGTTTCCTATTGGCTGTTCTCATCTGTGGGCGGGGTTTACACTTCAAATCAAAGAGATAAGGTTTCGACGAGGCTAATTTTCACCAGTCAGTTCGCGTCGCTGCAACATCTCCTGTTTCTTACTAAGTTAGATCGGATCACTTTGGGTCGATTGCTTCTGCCTTGGCATCTGGATCTTTACTGTGAATTTTCTTCACTGCAAATTTTACACTCTGAATTTTGACTGTTGAATTTGAAGGCTTGAAAATATTTGTGCTTAATATTTAAAAGGTGATTTTTTTAAATATTGAATTTTATACACTGAAAATGTACACTTAAAATTTTAGCAAACAAAAATTAATAATAAAAATAATTCAAACATCTTTTTTCAGAGTAAAAAATTTCAAAGTGAGAAATTCAACAGCGTTTAAAATTCAAAATTTGATTAAACAAATTATCTTCCATTGAGAAGCCCCATATGATGCAGGACACTCACAGACCAGAGATGTCGCTCGGATCGGCGATACCGGGGCCCCACCCTGGGGCCAGAACTGGGGTGGGTGCTGGGGGCCGGACCTTCCCCCGCGGGGCCCGGTCAGTCTCAGCTCGAAGGAGCAACGTGAGGCCGTCCTCCCGTGGACCCAGCACCCGCGGGCTGGTACAGAGAGATCTGGGCGACAGTCGAAGGTGAGGACCTCAGCGACTGCATCCCCAGACATGCAGATAAAATATATAAAGTACATTTTCAACGGACGCAATTTTGATTGGAAACACATAATGATAATAATAATAATAATAATAATAATAATAATAAAATAATAATAATAATATAATAACAAATACAATATAATATAGTATAATATAACAATAATAATAATAATAATAATAATAATAATAATAATAACTACAACTTATTTAACCTTAATAAAGCATGAACAAAGGCTTAATTAAGAATGAACAAAGACTTAATTAATAATGATTCACTCTTAGTAACTACTTAATTACTACCTTAATTAGCACTTGCACTTAATTTGCCTGTGCTGTAAATAGTTACTCATAATTATTTCATACTTAATTACTCATGGACTAACCATTTGAGCATTTATTAATAATTAGTAAAATATGAGAGAATTTACTTATAATGCAATGATCATTCAGGCAGATGTTATCTGTTAGTTAAGTCTTTTTGAGAGCTTTTCTAAAGTGAAGATGAATTACGCTTTATTAAGCATTTACTAAGCGTGAATCATTATTAATTAAATCTTTGTTCATTATTAATGAAGTCTTTGTTCATGCTTTATTAAGGCTAAGTAAAGTGTAGTTATTATAAAGTGTTACCTAATAATAATAATTTTTTGTTATTGGTTTTCATGTAGTAAACAGTTCCAGTCTGGCCCTTTTAGCAGAGAAAGAGGAGATATTTTACTTCTGTGGGTTTTTTTGGGGGGTGCAAACACATAACTAATAAAAAAGAGTCACTCAAACATGTGTGAATGAAACAAAACAGTTACAGGTCAGATCTGTGGAGAGGCCACCCCGCTCACAATCAGAATGTCTGTTTTTCTAGGCATTTTTTGTGCTATAAAACCACCTGTAACTGTAATTGTAATTGGTTTGGGGTCTGTCACCTGCTTGTTTCTATGGCGACGTCACTGCTCTGCCTGGAATGTTCCGCAGTGTGACATTAAACAGCTCCTACTTTACATTTATTCAATCACAGGTGCAGGTTTTACAGCTCAAAAATACCTCGAAAAACAAAAAACAAATCTGACCTGTGGCTTGGTCTGGTTTGGTCTCCATGGCGATAGAAAGGTTTAAAGCCACACTGTGAAACATTCCATACACACACAGCAGTGACATCTCCGTGGAGAAAAGCGCGGGACGGACCCTCCGCCGTAAAAAAGTTACACGTTTATGCGCGTTTACGTTGTTACTGTACGAGCGGGAGTTTCGCTGTAGCAGATAAACTGGCGGTGTGACCTCGGGTTTTATTGGAGAGCATTTTTCTCCGCTCTCCTTCTCTGTCATCCCTCTCTCCTCTCCTCCGCCGCAGTCCCTTATTTATGCCCTCCGCCTGACCACATCTTCTTAACCTTATTCCGATGTCTTCATAAACGTTAACCCGCCCACGCGACCTCTCCGCCCCCGGCCTTAAATCTTTAGCTCCTCTCCATCTGAAGTCCAGCCCTCCTCCTCCTCTTCTTCCTCCTCCTCTTCCTCCTCCTGTGAACTGCTCGGATTTCGTCGCGTTGCCATGTGCTACGGTTTTTATCTTTTTTCTTTTCTTATTTTCTGACACCCTATGACACGCTTGGATCATTACGTTATAATTTGGACATGAATCTGTGTGTCGTCCCCGTCAGCAGTGTCGTGCATCCACACTGACTTTACCTCCGGAAGCGTCCGGTGAGCCGAGATCCTGGCCGGTTTTGGTGATGAGGAAAGTCGTCCGGCAAGTTGGCTGGGGACAGTCTGTGTTATGTCCTTGATGTGACACTTAGTTAAACCATTGAAGAAGAACCACAGGAGAAGTTTTGGAAGTTTAATTTTCCTCTTCAGATGGTGAAAACTGTAACATACAA
The DNA here is from genome assembly GCF_026225935.1 of Boleophthalmus pectinirostris. Classification (NCBI taxonomy): domain Eukaryota; kingdom Metazoa; phylum Chordata; class Actinopteri; order Gobiiformes; family Gobiidae; genus Boleophthalmus; species Boleophthalmus pectinirostris. The sequence goes on from NW_026571070.1 coordinate 3,499,436, forward strand.
CAATATTGCTCTTAGAATCTGAGCCGAATGTAACACAAAAACAAAGTGCATTCATCTTATCTAAGACACTATATATTCACTTAATAATACAAAAATACAAATGTTCAGGAACTTATAAATGCATAAAGTAACTCACGGCATTGCCTGTTATGCACTCCAAGGTGGATTAACAAAGATGAGACCAGCCTGTCAGATCCCACATGCAGCCTGTCTACCATGGAAACCGGAAATAGCAAACCAGAAGTGACGCGCCAAAACCGGAGTGCCCCCATTCCGCTATTTTCTTAATTTAAACCATAAATATTCAATTAAATACCTCTTAAAAATCCTACTAAACAATCATGTAAACCATGTGAGATTTTTTATACATTTTTAAGCATGAAATTAATTAACTTATTTACTGAAAGAACATTATGAAATTAGCAATTGCCTTAAGGGCAACACAGTCTGATAAAGCGTTTTTCTTCTTAAAACAATATGTGTTCAAAAGAGTGATACATTTGCACCACAAAACCTCTGTCCTCTAAAAAGTCAGACCTCATAATCACTTGGTACTATTTTCTCTCCGTTCGTATCACTGCGCGCTGCCGCCAAGTGACAGAATATTCGCCTCTTCTCTCTCTCTGCCTAATTTCGTCTAACTCTCTCTGGCGAATTTCGGCATTGGTATATTCGGGTTCAAAAAGATCTCCCATTGACTCTGTGCTAAAATGAATTTCTTCATCATCGGTGTCGTGGTCAGACATGTTGTCG
>NW_026571070.1:3512688-3573734 GCF_026225935.1 Boleophthalmus pectinirostris
TAGTCCTGGTTTAGACCTGGTTTAGTCCTGGTTTAGTCCTGGTTTAGTCCTAGTTTAGTCCTGGTGTAGTCCTGGTTCAGTCCTGGTTTAGACCTGGTGTAGTCCTGGTGTAGTCCTGGTTCAGTCCTGGTTTAGATCTGGTTCAGTCCTGGTGTAGTCCTGGTTTAGATCTGGTTCAGTCCTGGTGTAGTCCTGGTTTAGACCTGGTTTAGTCCTGGTTCAGTCCTGGTTTAGACCTGGTTTAGTTCTGGTTGAGTCCTGGTTTAGTCCTGGTTTAGACCTGGTTTGGTTCTGGTTCAGTCCTGGTTTAGACCTGGTTTAGTCCTGGTTTAGACCTGGTTTGGTTCTGGTTTGGTTCTGGTTTAGACCTGGTTTGGTTCTGGTTTAGTCCTGGTTTAGACCTGGTTTAGACCTGGTTTAGTCCTGGTTTAGACCTGGTTTAGACCTGGTTTAGACCTGGTTTAGTCCTGGTTTAGTCCTGGTTTGGTTCTGGTTTAGTCCTGGTTTAGTCCTGGTTTAGTCCTGGTTTAGTTCTGGTTTAGACCTGGTTTAGTCCTGGTTTAGTCCTGGTTTGTTCTGGTTTAGTCCTGGTTTAGTCCTGGTTTGTTCTGGTTTGTTCTGGTTTAGTCCTGGTTTGGTTGGTTTGGTTCTGGTTTGGTTCTGGTTTAGTCCTGGTTTAGTCCTGGTTGGTTCTAGTTTGGTTCTGGTTTTCTGGTTTAGTCCTGGTTTAGTCCTGGTTTGGTTCTGGTTTGGTTCTGGTTTAGACCTGGTTTGGTTCTGGTTTAGACCTGGTTCAGTCCTGGTTTAGACCTGGTTTTTCTGGTTTGTTTGGTTTAGACCTGGTTTGGTTCTGGTTTAGGTTTGGTTCTGGTTTGGTTCTGGTTTAGACTGGTTTGGTTTCTGGTTTAGACCTGTTTGGTTCTGGTTTAACCTGGTTTAGACCTGGTTTAGTCCTGGTTTGGTTCTGGTTTGGTTCCTGGTTTAGACCTGGTTTGGTTCTGGTTTAGTCCTGGTCTGTATGATTTTTCTTGTGATATTTAAATTTAAGTGTTGATAATTGAGGAAAAATAAAGACACGTAACAAGTCACGATAAAACATCTTCAGTTTGCTTTATGGCTGTGATTTTTAACCACTGGCATGTTTACATTCTGTTTTTTTAATTCTGAATTAACTGTTCTGAATTTAATAGTCCGGAATTAAAATATTCTCTTTCGAGTTTCCATGGAAATAATAATTCTGAATTGAGGTTTACATGGAAAAAATGTTTAATTGCTTTTTAAAATTCCACTCAGCGTCGGGGGCGGAGTCCTGCACCGGATTATTCAGGCTGGCGCCACCTAGTGTCTCTGCTCAGTTTCATTTCTCTCCGGCGACTAGGTCAGGAGTCGGAAAACACTCCACAACACATTCTGTGTTGTCAACGATTCCCGAGATCGAGGATTTAAAGCCGGAACAAAGAGAAAGTTTAGTGAATTTAATCAAGGGGAAAGACGTTATTGTTCTTCTTCCTACGGGATTTGGGAAAAGCTTAATATACCAGTTATCCCCATTAGCGGAGCATTACATACGTCATGACCAAATAACAGCGACTGGTTAAATCAGGCATGTCCAAAGTATGGCCCGTGGGCCACATGCGGCCCTCAGACAAATTTTTGTTGGCCCTCAGGCTTCTAGGTGAATTGGCCCAAATTATATGGCATCAATTAGAATTAATTATTTTTTTACTGTAAGTTTTTTGAAAATCTACTTTGATAAAGCTAATATTTTAATATTTAGTGTGTGGTTTTAAGGATCTTAGCGTGAATAAAGACTGATGGTTGATTCTAATGTGTTAAACCTGCACATATTTAAATTTTTCACTGTATTGAGCTCCAGTCTACGGCCCTCGATCCTGTGTTTAGATATGTTGCCCTTGATGAAAAAAGTTTGGACACCCCTGGGTTAAATGATAAAAAGTACCCGTCTACCGTCGAGTGAACACATCCTAATGCTGCGAGGTCCGATGGTTTCTACGAAGTGAAACCGGCTGATGAATCAGGCCACTGAAAAGCAGCACTGGTCACAGACTCAGGCCTGACGGTTGTTGACTAGAGAAAATGCAAAAACTTAAATTTGGAAAAATGTGACAGGTTTGTTTTCGGGAGATGTTATTAGTTTAATGCCACACGGTGGGACATTCTAAACAAGGCAATACCATTTCGATTGAGACAAGCAGGCGACGGATCCTCCAACAGAAAAGTTACTCAGTGCATTTTGAGCGAGCAATGTTTTATTTTTTCCAAAGTCAAGGAAATATAAAACACACGACAGTGAGTTGATGCTCAGAAACAAAGATTCATCACAAAGAAAAGCAAAGTTTCCGTTTGCGTGTTGAGCCTGATTATAAACACAGCAGCCGCGGTGACTTCAGCTGATCACAGATGCACGTCACTTTTGTTGGACACACTTGAAGATAATGCCCCCAGAATCTTTGGCACAGATGTAGTCCAGAGTCACGGAGTTGGGGTAGTCGTTCCAAAGTGTTTCTGTTTTCAGAGAGAGAAATTCTTGGGTTTAGATGCAATAATAATAATAATAATAATAATAATAATAATAATAATAATAATAATAATACATAGAATAAATATAGAGTTAAACAGAAAATAGATTTAAGCACAATTCATGTGTCATTCGTTTATTTATTTTTCAAAATAAAATAAAAAATAAGAAAAAAAAAAAAAAAAAGTTTTTCTTCATTATTTGTCTTCAAAACCAAAATGAAAAAATGGATAATGATTCGTTTTTTCTGTTTTTCGATTTTGTGTTTAAATGAAAAATGGAAAAAACGAATAAAGGCCGTTTCCTGTCTCCATGACTTAAACTGTGATGCCGGACAGGTTTAGTCCTGGTTTAGTCCTGGTTTAGTCCTGGTTTAGTCCTGGTTTAGTCCTGGTTTAGACCTGGTTTAGACCTGGTTTAGTCCTGGTTTAGACCTGGTTTAGACCTGGTTTAGTCCTGGTTTAGACCTAGTTTAGTCCTGGGTTAGACCTGGTTTAGACCTGGTTTAGTCCTGGTTTAGACCTGGTTTAGACCTGGTTTAGACCTGGTTTAGTCCTGATTTAGATCTGGTTTAGTCCTGGTTTAGACCTTGTTTAGACCTGGTTTAGTCCTGGTTTAGACCTGATTTAGACCTGGTTTAGACCTGGTTTAGACCTGGTTTAGTCCTGATTTAGATCTGGTTTAGTCCTGGTTTAGTCCTGGGTTAGACCTGGTTTAGACCTTGTTTAGACCTGGATTAGTCCAGGTTTAGTTCTTGTTTATCCTGGTTTAGACCTGGTTTAGTCCTGATTTAGACCTGGTTTAGTCCTGATTTAGATCTGGTTTAGTCCTGGTTTAGTTCTGGTTTAGTCCTGGTTTAGACCTGGTTACCTGGTTTAGACCTGGTTTAGACCTGGTTTAGTCCTGATTTAGATCTGGTTTAGTCCTGGGTTAGACCTGGTTTAGACCTTGTTTAGACCTGGATTAGTCCAGGTTTAGTTCTTGTTTATCCTGTTCCTGTTTTAGTCTTTTCTGTTTAGTTCACCGTCATCGTTCACCATGAGGCAGTGCTCCACTCCGTCACCATTGTCCGGCTGTGAGCCTGAAGGAGGCCAGTGGGTGTAGTCCCAGGGAGTCCCATCCCTCCAGAACCACCTCCCCTCCTGCAGGAAAACACACGTTTACAACAGCTGAACCCTTCCAGACCTAAAGGCATTTTTAATACATCTGCCCTCGCCTAGATTTTATCTCAATTTTGCTCATAAAACTCCCCCTTTTACCCCCTAATGAAGTGTCATACATCCTTTTTTTTTCAGTACAACCTGTTATTTCACAATCTGCTGCTGTAGTTGTGTCATGTGGCTGTAATAAAAGTTACAAGACTAGAAATACAAATGAAAAAAGAAAATAAAATTCACACTCTTTCATATAAAACACACAGCAAACATGTATAAACAACTTTTTGACTCGTGGGCCACGAAGGGTTCTAAAATTTGACAGAAGGGCCGGACCAGGGGCAGATGGAAGGAGAATCTGCCTCATTAGAGAAAAAAAGTATCCCATGTTATTGAAATATCCCATAACTGAAAATCATTTCAAAGCATTACAACAAAATATCGGTCTTTCAAGTCCCACGGTATTTGCTATTTATTGAAATGATGTTTAAAACACTGACTTCATTATTCAAGTTCGGCGCGCCAGAGTAAAAAGATTAAAGGGCCGCATATGGTAAAAAAAAAAAAAAAAAAAAGCACGGTATGCGCAATTACGCAGACCAATATGCCTAATTTTCTATTTATTTGAGAAATATTGGCTTTTTCAATTCAACAGACGCTCAGAGCATCGACCATTTTGACTCACTACACTCTTTGGCAAAGTTTGGGCCGATCAAAATGGACGGAGCTCAGGAGTTTGGCTCCCCAGGCCCGATTCCTGAGTTTGAGTCCTGATTCCCAAGTTTGTGTTCCAATTCCCAATTCTCGGGTTTGAGTCTTGGCTTCCAAGTTTGAATTACAATTCCCAACTTTGAGTCGTAGGTTCAGATTACCAAGTTTTAGTCCCAGGTCCCGAGTTTGAGTACCGATTCCCGAGTTTGAGTCCCAATTTCCAAGTTTGAATCCCAATTCCCCAGTTTGGGTTCAAATTCCCGATTCTCGAGTTTGAGTCCCGATTCCCAGGTTTGAGTCCCTATTCCCGAGATTGAGTCCCGCGTCCCGATTCCCTAGTTTTAGTCTCGAGTCCCGAGTTTGAGAACTGATTTCCAAGTTTAAATCCTGACACCCAAGTTTGGGTTCAAATTCCCGATTCTTGAGTTTGAGTCCCTGGTCCCAATTCCTGAGTTTGAGTCCCAGATGCCGAGTTTGAGTCCCTGGTCCCAATTCCCAAGTTGGCGTCCCGATTCCCAGGTTTGAGTCTCGAGTCCCGATTCCCGAGCGGTCGACCATTTTGACTCTTTACACTCTTTGGCAAAGTTTGGACCAATCAAAACGGACGGAGCGCAGGAGTTTGGCAGAAAACAAAGTTCCCATTGGACACTCGTTTTCCCGACGTTATTGGAAAGTTATGCATGATTTTATAAAACATATGGTCATGAGCTCTGGGTAGTGACCGAAAGGACGAGATCGCGGATACAAGCGCTTGAAATGAGTTTCCTCCGCAGGGTGTCTGGGCGTCTCCCTTAGAGACAGGGTGAGGAGCTCAGTCACACGGGAGGAGCTCGGAGTAGAGCCGCTGCTCCTCCACGTGGAGAGGAGCCAGTTGAGGCTCGGGCATCTGTTCCGGATGCCTCCTGGACGCCTCCCTAGGGAGGTTCTGGGCATGTCCCACCAGGAGGAGGCCCCGGGGAAGACCCAGGACACACTGGAGGGACTATGTCTCTCGGCTGGCCAGGGAACACCTCGGGGTCGCCCCGGAGGAGCTGGAGGACGTGTCTGGGGTGAGGGAAGTCTGGGAGTCCCTGCTTAGGCTGCTGCCCCCGCGACCCGGCCCCGGATAAGCGGACGAAAATGGATGGATGGATATTTGTCAGTCTCGAATGGTTAAAACGGGACAACGGTCTGAACCTCGTGTGGTCATTTACCTCCACAGAATCCGTCCCGCCGAGTCAAGTCCTACTGTTGCTGCCTGTGGCCGTTTTGATCAAATCCAAGATGAAGTTGTTCTCCTCCAAACTGTGGACGGACGGCAGGTTTGCACCGACAGTGTGGCAGCTTTTCTACGGAATAAAAAAGTTAGGATTTAAATGATCATCACTATTGTTACATAATTAGAACCAGGACTAAACTAGGACTAAACTAGGTCTAAACCAGGTCTAAACCAGGACTAAACCAGGACTAAACCAGAGATAAACCAGGACTAAACCAGGACTGAACCAGGACTAAACCAGGACTGAACCAGGACTAAACCAGAACTCAACCAGGACTAACCCAGGACTGAACCAGGACTGAACCAGAACTAAACCAGGACTAAACCAGAACTGAACCAGGACTAAACCAGGACTGAAGCAGGACTAAACCAGAACTGAACCAGGACTAAACCAGGACTAAACTGGGACTAAACCAGGATTTAATGAGGACTAAACCAGGACTAAAGCAGATCTGAACCAGAACTAAACCAGGTCTAAACCAGAACTGAACCAGGACTAAACCAGGTCTATACCAGAACTGAACCAGGACTAACCAGGACTAAACCAGGTCTAAACCAGAACTGAACCAGGACTAAACTGGGACTAAACCAGGACTAAATCAGGACTTAATGGGGACTAAACCAGGACTAAAGCAGATCTGAACCAGAACTAAACCAGGTCTAAACCAGAATTGAACCAGGACTAAACCAGGACTAATCTTGGGCTAGAACTTGGAATCTATTTAATTTTATTACCTCAGCATCGGTCCAGGTCTTTTTCTCATTAAAGAACTTGAAACAGCGAGAGCCAAACTTACTCCAGCCGTCAGCACAACCTTCATCACAAACAATCAATGCAAATGATGAAAAACAAACATAACATAAAATAACTTTCACTTACCTTGGTCACTTTCCGTCTGCGATCACAAAAAGGAAAAAAAAAGAAATAAATATTAGAAATGAAACTAGTGAAATCGAGAGATTAATTAATTATGATCTGTAATTAATTAATCTAATTAATCTCTTTTAAATCTCACCTAAAAACTATACAACATATAAACCATCAGCCCGTTTGACATTTTAATGTGTTTAATGCAGATTTGCGCAAGTCTCACAGAAACAAAACTTAAAACCACATGGCTAATTTACATAAACTAAGCGAAGAAAAGAAAGAAAGAAAAAAAAAAAAACACTCTTGTGCGCTGATGCGGTTCAGCTTCTGTGGGACTAAAGGACACGACTCAGTGGAATATGAGTGTTCTTTCTGTGACAGAGGGGTGTTCTGCTGACGGTGAGTCTGTTCTGTCTGTGTCACAATGTTTTTAAAGATCAGACATGTGCAGGTTTATCGCAGATTTGGCCGAGAATGGGAATGAACATTACAATTCTTTGCGGGAGCGATGTGTTATTGTCCCAAAAACACATAAAAACAGATTTTATAATAAGGCAACTCACATACAGAAACAGTAAAGCTCGAGATTAAAAATGAGATTAAAACATAATGCGCTAAATATGACTGTAATTAATTAATCACAGTTAACGCAATAATTTGACATCCCCTTTTCATAGACTGTATTTACACAAACCATAAAATGTAACTAAAGTGGTTCTAAAGCCAGAACTAAACCAGGACTAGACTGAACCAACTAGTAGTACTACTATAAATACTTACAGCTCGAGCAGGCAGCAGAGCCACGGCGGCCAAACAGGCCAAGAGCATCGGGAGTCGACGAGCAGCCATCTGAAATAAAAGGTTTAATAAGAGGAGTTTAGATGTGATGAGACAGACTCGAGACTTACCTTCAGAGCCTCTTGAGGGTCACTGTGGCTTTGAGAAGATACAGACGCATTTATAGAATCAGGAGCAGGAAGGAGGGAACTATAACAACAAAACATCAACTGGCTGAAAATGGAAATTCATGAGAAAAATAATTTGAACATTGGTTGCAGATGATCTTTGTGAGTTCCAAGTACTTTGAGAAACACTGCATGATATTCATTAAATCTTATGATCTTGTGACACAAATCAAAGTGATGAGAAACATATTGTGATCATAAATTTTATCATACGGTGATGTAACTACAATTGTTTGCAGTAAGAAGTGCTATTACGCCACACTTCTCGACGGCAGCCTTCTACCTTCTGCCTGCCTATGAAGTGATCCAACTTGTTCCTGCCACTGTGAGTATCGAGCCAGTCCAGTACCAGGCCACATCAGTTTGCCCAACGCTTTCGGTGCGACAACCTACGCCAGTTGTGACAGCACCACTGTACCAGCCCCAAGCTCCACTCACACGGTTCCAAAATCTAGTCAACCACAGCATCACCTAATGTGCCTCAGCACCACCAGCTGCAGTACACTCCTGCTCCCTCCTTACAGCCTGTGCACCAGTCTTCGCAAACTCCGACTGCACAGCCACTGAACCAGCAACAGATCCAAGTCCACCCCCACAACATGCGCCACAACCTGAGCCGCCCTCTTCACTGCAGCCCAAGTACCCCTTGCCTTTCAGTTAGTAATATGATTTAAATGTGTTTATAGATATCAGATGAAAACATAGTTCAGACGTAAGTAAAAGTAATTTATTGTTTTATCATTATTCCTTTCATGTTGTAATTCCAGTACCTGAGCAAGAAAAGCTGTTTTGTGCAAAAAAAAAAAAGCCACAACAGAAATGACCGGCAAGTGAAGAAGAACTACAACGTGAAAGGAATAATGATAAAACAATAAATTACTTTTACTTACGTTTCCAAGCAATCAGCCAAAAGGACTGAAGACAAGACATTAAAGCTCCAAGAATACGTTCCTGTGTCCGTTTACTCTCTGCCCAGTCCTCCTAGCTATCTTCAATAACAATCTTAAACCAGGATCTTCTTCATTGTGTCAAAGACATAACCTACCTTCAGGTGGAAGCCCCGGCGATTCTGTTGCGATCTATATCGATTCATCTCAATGCACCGGGCTCCTTTTTTGGGGCCATTCTGTGTAAGTTTTGTATTTTAAAAGAAACTGCTGTGACCACGTCCTTTTTAAGATCCGAAATAATATTTACTGCCATGTGAACAGAGTGCTTTGGCTCTTTGTTGTGAAGACGTTTACGGTGAAGTCAGCTCCCACACTGCAAAAAAACCAAACAAAATCTAGTCAAGTCAAGGGCCTGTTTACACAAGAACACTTGTGGGTAAAAGCAATAAAATATTTGATCAGAAGTGCCTTTCATTTAGACGGAGACGGCATTTTTGGGGCTTAAAAATGCAAAAACCTGAAACCAGCTGCAGTACACTCCTGCTCCCTCCTTACAGCCTGTGCACCAGCCTTCGCAAGCTCCGACTGCACAGCCACTGAACCAGCAACAGATCCAAGTCAGTCTCCATAACGTGCTCCACAACCTGAGCCACCCTCTTCACTGCAGCCCAAGTACCATCTGTCTCCATCTTGCTTTCCTTCTCCCGATCCCCCAGTTCCAGTACCTGAGCAAGAAAAGCAGTTTTGTGCTGGCGGGAGTCAAATCACCTTTGACTCATCAGTACCAGATAACCTTGTCCAAGAATCAGTTGGCCCAGCCCTTCCTGTGCAACAACCTACGCCAGTTGTGACAGCACCAGTGTACCAACCCCAAGCTCCACTCGCACAGTTCCAAAATCTTGTCAACCAAAGCATCATCTAATGGAAGACTGTCCAAGAAACAAATGAAGACCGGACTATGACGTTGTATAAGACTACAACGGGATCAAAACAAGACTAAACCAGGACTAAACCCAAAAACATCTAAGGCCCCGTTTACACGTACATGGGTATTTTTAAAAACGGAGACATTTCCCTTTGTTTGTTCACGTCGTTTACATGCAAACAACAAATTCACCTCTGAAAACGAATCTTTCTAAAAACTCCGGCTAGAGTGGAGATTTTGGAAAACTCCGGTTTTACGTTTACGTGTAAACTGACATAAATGGAGTTTTAGGAGCTGACGCGCCAAAAGTGCGACCAATGTTTTACCTTTTACTATGATGATCACAGTGTGCGAAAAACACGGGGAGCAAAATTTAGTAAAAAAAAAATATATATATATATATATATATATATATATATATATATATGTGTGTATATATATATATATATATATATATATATATATATATATATATATATATATATATATATATATATATATATATAGATAGATAGATAGATAGATAGAGTCTAGACACCGTCCCATACGAACCTGGACAGGATAAGACTGATGTTCCTTCAATTGCGAAAGGAATTTATGTTCCCCTTAACACCGTGGACTCTCCTCATCTAAAGTTATCACCATGAACTCATAAAACAGCAGCATGTAGCCTAGAACTTTGTACAAACTCACCGCACATCAGCCCGGAGCAGAAGCTCTGACTTTGGGTAACAGCGCAACACACGGGAGCAGATACCGTAGTACGCAGGGTCCAGTGTTGGTCAGATCGGTCTGGAGGCTCCGTCTTCCATGTCCTGGTTCCAGACGGGGACGAGCGAGACCAGCGCACAAAGGACTGGGTCCGAGGGGTTGCGCGTCGTCGTCTGCGCTGGTCTCTGCTGGTTCCGTTTGGGGAAAGTGAGAATGCGCTGTGGACTGCAGGTCCGGGCGGGCTGCTCCTGTCCTCCGCGCTCGACTGCGGCTGGTTCCGAGTTGGTGCAAAGCATCCGGACAGAAATGTGAATCCCGTTTGGTTTGTTATATATATGAACAAGGACTCGGAGGTCAGTGATTTTGCCACTTCTTTAACAGATCTGTGGAGAGGCGAGCCGCTCACTAATTCACATTTTTTAAGGTATTTTTGAGTAAAACTTACAACTGTAAAGAAATAAATGCTACAGGTTTGAATCTGATCCAGGTGCCGCCCAGAGTCTCTGCGTAGTTCTAATGGGCTCGATGGTGTATTTATGTGGGTTGATGTAAACTTAAAACTTTTTTGAAAACGATGCTGTGTGCACGATGTTATTTTGGAAAACGGAGGGAGGGAAATATTCATTTTTCAAAATACCCTGCCATGTGTAAACATAGCCTAAGACCTAAAGTACCAGATCTACCAAGTACCAACCAAGAGTAAAAAAGAGCTGAATTAAACTCAGACTAAACCAAAAATAAATGGCTAATACTGGTTAAAAAAAACAAAAAACAAAAACGATTGACTTTACCATTTCCAGAACTTCACTTAAAGCTATTTATGTATTACTTATTTTTAGTTTAGTTTCTTTAAATGTTCACTATGTACCTTTTATGGTGGAGGACTGGTTTGCCTGGAATATTTATGGAATTTGACATATTTATCTACATTGGAACCAGCAGGTGACGCCACAAGGCCAAGTTACAAGTCAAATCTCTGGAGGTAAGAAATGATGTTTTTCAAGGCGTCTTTGAGCAACAAAAACACCTGTAATTAAATGATTGCTAAAAAGACGTGTGTCATACAATATTGTACAAAATCAGTAGCATCATGGACACAAAATCCACCAAATTTTTGGGCATCATTATCGATGATAATCTATATTGGACAGAGCATGCTGATTGGGTGACCAGAAAAAACAAATCTCTTGGTATTATAAGAAAAGTCTGTAAATTTCTGGATTCAAAGTTTATACTTACATTATACTATAGTTTAATTTATCCATATCTGTCATATTGTAATAGAATCTGGGCTGCACTTTTTCTACTCTGAACAAAATATTATTGGTGCAAAAACATTTTGTTCGAATTGCAACTCGTTCTATGCCACTAACATCGTCTGCTCATTTATTCACCAAACTTAATATTCTTAATATTAATGGGATTAATATTTATCAAATTTGTATTTTTATGTATAAAATTCTTTACAGTTCAACAACGACCCCTAAACATTTCACATTTTATTTTAAAACCAATGCAGAGATTCATAGATACAAAACTCGTCAAATGCATCATTTTCATGTTCCAAAATTTGTCACATCAAGAGCTCAGTTTTGTGACGATACAGAGACGGGAAATTCAGGAGTCAGTTTTCACATCTGGTTAGTGACGCAGATCAGAGGAGTTGTTTTAAAACAGTTTGAGGAAATGTTTGATATTTCATGCTAATGTTTGATCATCTTTCAATTGTGGATGTTTTATTGTGTTTTAATCCATGTTTGAATCAAAAGAATTTAATGCATGGTGTTTAAATGTTAAATGTCATTTATTTTGGGTTTTTTGCCTCTTCCGGCACCTACTTTTTATCTAGTGTGTTTCTTTTTATTGTTATGTTATATGTGCACACAGAGGTTTTAAATGAGTAATTTGTATTTTTTCCCAAAAGAAACAGAGAAATACAAGGTGATGAAAATTTAAAAAAGCAAAAGCTCCATCTGGGCGTTCAGCATTAGAAACAGAGGTCATGACAGATTACAGGTGCAGGACTAAACAGAGTCAGGAGCCCAGGCCTGATCCGACATCGACAAAGAGACACGGCAACATGATTACGCTTAGTGCACTGCCTTAAAGTGCACATGACAAGTTAGACTACACATTTAATTAAAATATAGTGAACATTATTATTTATCCCTTAGTTTGAAAATGTTTGTCTAGTTTATGATTTTACTTCCTGATTGGACATGGTCAGTAAATGTAACATGTGCAGCAGTAATTTCATAACCCAGCAACAGCTCGAAGTTTCGCAGCTCATCTAAGCAGCTGGGTCAATTGTCAACTTTGTCCAGTTGACCAATTGAATTTCTCCATTGCCATAAAAAAGTAAAAAAAAAACAAAAAACAAAACAGGAACCATGTCTTTGCATCTGAATGTTATTTGCCCTCTCCAGTTGTACGAGGGGCATTTTTCGCTTCGCAGTTTTTTTGTAACAAAATTATATATTTTTCCCAAAATTAAATTAAACGGATCTTAAACGGAGCCTACGAGGCCTGATAGGACTCCTTCTTCAGCCTGACGGCATCCCTTACTTTTTGGGTCCACCACCGGGTTTGGAGATTTCCACCACAACAGGCACCACAGACGTTACGCCCACAGCTACGAGCGGCCGCATCGACAATAGAGGCTGAGAACGAAGCCCAAGTCCCCAGCCTCCCCTGGATTTGCGCGTTGAAAGTCCCCCTGCTTGGACCTGCCAGGTCTTTCCAGCTTCCTCCGCCAGCAGATCCAAATCACCATCAGGTGGTGATCAGTTGACAGGTTGTGTACTGATTTACACTCTTGTGTTGGAACATGGTGTTTGTTATGGACAAACTGTGACTAGTACAGAAGTCCAATAACAGAACAGCACTCGGGTTCAGATCAGGGAGGCTGTTCCTCCCAATCACCCCTCCCCAAGTGTCACTGTTGTTGCCCACGTGGGCGTTGAAGTCCCCCAGAAGAACAACGGAGTCCCCGGTCGGCGCACTGTCTAGTACCCCTCCCAAGGACTCCAAGAAGGCCGTGTACTCTGCACTGCTGTTCGGCCCGTAGGCCGACACCACAGTGAGAGACCTGTCCCTGACTCGAAGGCGCAGGGACGCGACCCTCTCGTTCACCGGGGTGAACTCCAACACACAGCGACTGAGCTGTGGGGCAATGAGCCCACACCAGCCCGCCGCCGCTCCCCGCGGCCAACGCCAGAGAAAGAGAGTCCAGCCCCTCTCAAGGAGTTGGGTTCCAGAGCCCAAACTGTGTGTGGAGGTGAGGTCGACTATATCTAGTTGGTAACACTCAACCTCCAGCACAAGCTCCAGGTCCTTCCCCCCAGCGAGGTGACATTCCATGTCCCCAGAGTCTTCATGTCCTGAGATCCATCATCAAGGCCCCTGCCTGTGACTGCTGCCCAGATCTCTTTGCACCGGCTCCTTACAGATCCTCCTGCGGGTGGTGGGTTCATGGGAGGACAGCCTAACTTTGCTCCTTCAACAACATAGCTCCCGGGATCATTCAGACACTCAAACCCCTCCACCACGTTAAGGCGGCAGTTCAAGGTGGGGATGACGAGACACACACAAATTTGAATCACTTGTTGCAGTTGGGCCCAACAGAATCACACAAACTTTCATGTGTGGAGAAAAAAAGTAAAGAGGAACAGAGATGTCTCGTACCGGTCCAGTAGGCAGCGCAGTGTTCTCCTCCAGCATTGTCTGGCTGGTTAGGATACCAACGGCTGTAGTCCCAGCGAGTTCCATCACTCCAGAGCCAACTCCCCTCCTGTAGGAAAACACACAAGTTTAAACAGTTTAAGACAAGAGTCTGAAGATCATGTGGAAATGTGCATGTGACCATTTACCTGCACAGCATCAGACCCACCGAGCCAGGTGCGAGTGTCGCCCCCTGAGGCCGTTTTGATCAAATTCACGATGAAGTTGTGCTCCTCCAAACTGTGGATGGAGGGCAGGTTTGCACAATGTTCGTGGCAGCTTTTCTGTGGAATAAAGAATTATTAAAACCATGTCCAGAGCAGGAAAACTCTCAAAATCAAGCAGCTGAAGGCAATGATATGCAAATCAAGAAGGTATCTCACAAAATGACTCTCTAGCGCTCCCCTGAAATTGAATTTTTTTTTAAATTCATAAGACACTCTATTTGTTGTGTTCTTCTGAAAAAAATCACAGGAGGCTCATATGTGACAAAGTCAAATGATCATTGTGTTTTAGAAGAAAAACAATGGTTGAAACAGTTTTTTTCATTATTAAATGATCCGTACAAAACGTATTTACTGTCTTGATCTGCGGCTCCAAACTAATACAAAAATTTGGATAAGTTAAAATAATGTGTTGACTTGAGTCAGACCCTGTGGAACATTTTACACAATGACGTCCTGAACACAATGAATCATTTATAAGGATTTGATATAAAACTGCTCTACAGCGCCTCCTGGAAAATTACAGTAGTGTCCAAAAATAAAGTTTGTCGTGGTCATGTCAAATAGATTCTCCACATTTTACTGAACAAAAAAGTTCATGAGAACATGCCCCTGTCTCCAACCCGACACTGACAGAAAATGTGTCACTGGGACGAGTGGAGTCGTGGAGGATCTGCAGAGTTTTGGGGAGAGACGCTGTAGGTGACACAGACTCTTTGAAGTGGCATGTACGCTTTTGTTCCCTTTATTTTTATTACACTTATTATCAACATTAATAGTTGTTTTATTACCTCAGCATCGGTCCAGGTCTTTTTCACATTAAAGAACTTGAAACAGCGAGAGCCAAACTTACTCCAGCCGTCAGCACAACCTTCATCAGAAACAATCAATGCAAATGATGAAAAACAAATATGATGTAAAATAACTTTCACTTACCTGGGTCATCTTCTGCCTGTGATCAGAAAATACATAAAAACAATTAGAAACATCTTTTCATAGGCCACATTTATACAAACCATAAAAAGTTGGGACTAAAGTGGCACTAAACCTGGAAAAAACCCTGGACTAGACCGAACTGACCATATACGTACTGTATATATGTATATAGTAGTATAAATACTTACAGCTCGAGCAGGCAGCAGAGCCACGGCGGCCAAACAGGCCAAGAGCATCAGGAGTCGACGAGCAGCCATCTGTAATAAAAGGTTTAATAAGAGGGTTTTAGATGTGATGAGACAGACTCGAGACTTACCTTCAGAGCCTCTTGAGGGTCACTGTGGCTTTGAGAAGATACAGACGCATTTATAATCAGGAGCAGGAAGGAGGGAACTATAACAACAAAATATCAACTGTCTGAAAGGGGAATTCAGGAGAAAAATTATTTGAGTATTGCTCACAGATCTGGGTGAGTACTTTGACAAACACTGCATGGTATTCATTAAATTTTATGATCTAGTGAGGCAAATCAAAACACCCAGAGTGTCCAAGAACCAAATTAAGGCCAGACTATATCAAGACTAAACCAGGACTAAACCAAAAAAACATCTAAGACCTAAAGGACCAGATCCAAAGACAAAAACAAGAGTAAAACGGAGCTGAAAACTGAACTCAAACTAAACTCAGACTAAACCATAAATAAATGGCTAAAACTGTAAAAAAAAAAAAAAAAAAAAACTAAAATGATTTATCTTTTGTTTAGTTTCTTTAAATGTTCAGTATGTACCTTTTATGGTGGAGGACTGGTTTGCCTGGAATATTTATGGAATTTCACATATTTATCTACATTGGAACCAGCAGGTGACGCCACCAGGCCAAGTGTTTTTGAGCAACAAAAACACCTGTAATTAAATGATTGCTAGAAAGACACGTGTCATACAATATTGTACACGGCTCACTTCTGGGCTAATTATAAAAAATCCAGTTTGCAAAGACTGCAGGTGCCTACAATGAGGCTTTACGGAGCTTTTGAGGAGCCGCGATGGACGAGTGCGACTGAAATGTTTGTTACTGCATGAGTGAACATTTTGCCAGCTGCACTAAGAATTTTAATGTACAGTTTTATCTGCAGACTCAACAAATCAGACGATGAAATAATAATTTCATTCACAAATTTGAGATTCAGTGCAGTAAGATCAGTTCAGTATGTGGAGACACCGGTGTGGTTGTCTTTTAAAAGCGTAAATGTTAATTGTTTTGTCACTGTCCTTGTCTGTTTTTAAAATGGACCATGAGTCCGGAATAAAGATGATGATGATGATGATGATGATGTATAGAATCAGTAGCATCATGGACACAAGCAGGTGATGGACTCCCAGATAAAAAGTCACACAGAGGCCCTTTTAAATGAGTAATGTTGTATTTTTTTCCAAAGAAAAAGCAAAAGAGGATGCAGAACACACAGTTGAGACTCAGAAACAAAGTTTAATCACAAAGAAAAACCAAAGCCTCATGTGGGCGCTCAGCTTGATGACAAACAGTAGATTTGGTGATGTAGTTGATCACAGATGCAGTGGTCACTTCTTTGCAGGGCTGCACTGGCAGGCGAAGCCCTCCAGAGTCAGGATCCCACCCTTGGGTTTCAGTGAAAACCGAGGAAGAGCTTTGGCACAGATGTAGCTCAGTTTCACGCGCTGTTTGGAGCATCATTCCACAAACCCCCTGTTTTCAAACAGAGAAATGTGTGAATAATCCTCACATAATAATGGTAAATGGTCACATTTTTCTATAGCGCTTTTCCACCTTCAAGACTCAAAGTGCTTTACAACAAGGAACCACTCACCCATTCACACACACATTCATACACCAGTGCACACAGACACTGTGGGCAAGGTGGGTTAAGTGTCTTGCCCAAGGACACAACGGCAGCATTCATCTGTGGGAGCTGGAATCACACCAGCCAAACCTGTGGGTCAGTGGATCTGACCACTCAACCTGTGATGTTTATGTCGAGAGCTGGAATCAAACCACCAACCTTCAGATCAGTGGGCGAATGCTCCACCAACTGAGCTACTGCCGCCCATAATGCAGTCTAATTTTTTTTTTTGCCAGGCCCAACCAGCTGAGCAGGACTACAGATCTGATCTGACATCGACAAAGAGACACGGCAACATGATTACGCTTAGTGCACTGCCTTGAAGTGCACATGAAAAGTTAGACTACACATTTAATTTAAATGTAGTAAACATTATTATATTTGAACATTTTTATGATTTTACTCCCTGGTTGGACATGAGCAGCAAATGTGACCCATACCCAACAGTAATTTAACCGAGCAACCAAAATGTAAAGGGACAAACTTGGTGTTGTCAGACTAATAAAAATAAATATCAACATCTTTATTTTGTTACATCAGTGTTTAAACTGTGTAAATTGTTTCTGCATTTTGGATGATCCCTGAGGGATTGTTTGTTTTGCAGTTTTTTTTTGTTTTTTGTAACAAAATTGTAGCTTTTTCACAAAATGTAACTTTGGCCTCTTCTCTTTGTTATTCTAATGTTACAATCACCAAATCTCACAAATTGTCCTGTTTTTAACACATGACTCCTTCATCAACTCCTTGGGCATTTGTCTCAAATTTTGTGAAAATGTTCTGGAAGAGTGGGGCAGCAAAAGTTATCCATATTTTTTGGATATGATTTAGTCTTTACAGGTCCAGAATGTTGAGACATTTACACAAAGACAAATTTCCTCAAAGTTGAATCACTTGTTGCAGTTGGGCTCAACAGAATGACACAAACTTTCACGTGTGGATTAAAAAAGTAAAGAGGAATAGAGAAGTCTCGTACCGCTCCAGTAGGCAGCGCAGTGCTCGTGGCCTTGTTCATTGTTTGGCTCGTTAACAAGCCAACTGGTGTAGTCCCAACGAGTTCCATCACTCCAGAACCACTTCCCCTCCTGTAGGAAAACACACACGTTTAAACAGTTTAAAACAGGACAAGAGTCTGATGATCATGTGGAAATGTGCATGTGACCATTTACCTGCACAGCATCAGACCCACCGATCCAGGCGTGGTTGTCGCCCCCTGTGGCTGAATTTATCAAATCCTTGATGAAGTTGCTCTCCTCCAAACTGTGGATGGAGGGCAGGTTTGCACCAAGATCGTGGCAGCTTTTCTATGAAATAAAGAGTTATTAAAACCACTAATCAAAATGTGGTATTTGGCTTTTTTTATAAAATGTCAAATGTGGGTGTGACTCTCCTGCAAAAGTGGTCATTTTGAAGTATCAAAACTTGGATAAGTTAAAATAATGTGTTGACTTGAGTCAGACCCTGTGGAACATTTTACACAATGACGTCCTGAACACAATGAATCATTTATAAGGATTTGATATAAAACTGCTCTACAGCGCCTCCTGGAAAATTACAGTAGTGTCCAAAAATAAAGTTTGTCGTGGTCATGTCAAACAGATTCTCCACATTTTATTGAACAAAAAAGTTCATGAGAACATGCCCCTGTCTCCAACCCTGACACTGACAGAAAATGTGTCACTGGGACGAGTGGAGTCGTGGAGGATCTGCAGAGTTTTGAGGAGAGACGCTGTAGGTGACACAGACTCTTTGAAGTGGCATGTACGCTTTTGTTCCCTTTATTTTTATTACACTTATTATCAGCATTAATAGTTGTTTTATTACCTCAGCTTCGGCCCAGGTCTTTTGATCATTAAAGAACTTGAAACAGCGAGAGCCAAACTTACTCCAGCCGCTACAACAGCCTTCATCAGAAACAATCAATGCAAATGATGAAAAACAAATATGATGTAAAATAACGTTGACTTACCTGGATTATTTTCTGCCTGTGATCAGAAAATGTATAAAAACAATTAAAAATTAAACGAGATGGTTTAATAAATATGTACTGTATATAGTAGTATAAATACTTACAGCTCGAGCGGACAGCAGAGCCACGGCGGCAAAACAGGCCAAGAGCATCAGGAGTCGACGAGCAGCCATCTGAAATAAAAGGTTTCGATGTGAATGCATCAAGAGGGTTTAGATGTGATGAGACAGACTCGAGACTTACCTTCAGAGCCTCTTTAGGGTCACTGTGGCTTTGAGAAAATACAGACGCATTTATAGAGTCAGGAGCAGGAAGGAGGGAATAAAACCATCAATTGTTTGAATGAGGAAATTTTAATAATGAGTTTTTAATGAGTATTGGCTGCATCACTGTATCTTTGACGGGCTTTTCCAGTTCCAAGTTAAAACAACAACAACAAATTATAAATAATTAAAGGCGCGGTAACCCCATCTGAAACTACACTCATTGGAATTTCTGATAACTGAGCCACACCAGCAGGAAATGCAGGTAAGTTGAGTTTATTCTCATATGTGAGCTTTTAGAGGTTTGAAACACAACTGTTGCTCTTGTAGTGTCATTTGTGCACTAAACTAAAACAGTGCCCAATGCAGTGTGGAGGCAAAACTTCTGAAAAGCTGCAGACTCACCGATGTTCATCCAAGCCTCAGTTAAAAACATAGACTCTTTATATAAATGGACATAACAAACCTGCTCATGTGTCACACAGTGAGTAGCAACCAAGTGCCCACAGGAGCAGGCCCACGGCAGGAGAAATATCAACAGTTAGAAGATAGTTTGTGTACTTCTGAGGAATTTAAGAGGACCAAGAAAAAGAAAGGACATGTGTCACTTGAGGCTGCGTTCAGACTGCAGCCTCAAGTGACACGTGTCCGATTTTTCCCCCTATATGACCTGTATCCGATCTTTTAATGACAGTCTGGACGACACAGATCCGATTTTTACCAGATCCTCGAAGGGTTGACCAGGTTTTGTATTCACCCTGTGTCTGTGTCTGTCCACCTGCGATAATTCCACCAATTATGAACCGATTGTCACCAAATTTGGTACGTGGGTCGAGCCCCCGTGCCCGATGCCGCAAAAAAGGTTTGGTGATGATCCAAGGTCATTTGAGGTCACATAGGTCAATCGAAAGGTCACGCTATTATAAAGGATCAGCAATTTCTGAACCATCTACGGCCTAAAATATTCACCCAATCATCACACAAGTTGACACAAACATAACCAGGGCACACTGGATCTTGCAGGTTCAAACCGGTCAAGGTCACTTGAAGGTCAAGGTAACCAAGGTTAAATATGTGTTGTTGAGCTGACCGGACACGTCACAACAACATCGCATGACTCTGAGGAAGAGCGCGAGTGAGCAGTCGAAACTGTCAGGAATGAAAACAAACTCTTGGTCTGAAAAAAGAACCTAATAACATAAAACTTACGTACATTAAAGTAGATTAAACCCACATGAATGAATTATATACAGTAGATCGGCTCATAATGTAAACAGAAGGCTCAAGTAAATATAATATTTACACGTATAATAATAAGTGTGTGTTTGTAACCTCAGACACTTATGGTGCAGTCACACTAGGACTTTAGCACCGTGCCCAAGCACGGATCTCCGTTACTCGTACGAGAAATACAGTGAATAAAGTCGGCTCTAAAACATACAGTGACTCTGCGCTCACCTTCAGTGACTGTGTCACACAGACGTTTATCTGCGTCTCGTCTCCGACTCTCATCACTGCTCCACTCTGTTTTTATCTCCATAAACTCATGGAGGAGTGTGTATCATAAGAGGACGCACATCTGCCTCACAATTGAATAGATATTTCTGCCTCTGGACTTATTTTCTCTGCTAAAGCGTTCGCTCTGCTGCCACATGTAAACAAACAGCGCCGTGTGATGATGTCACTGGCAGTGGCCCGGTTCGGTTGTGCAGGTGTGAGTGCAGAACACAGAACTCACAGCAATCCAGTGTAACCTTTTATTTCCACACTGCCGTCATTTTAAAGAAGGCACCAGATCACCGTGTCACACACCACTATTCAACCGGACTTTTAACTCACTCCACTGAAAGCTGAATGTGGCTTTCTTGTAATATTTGTCTGAATATATATGGTTGCTGAATATTCTGTGCATCCCTCCCCAACACTGTTTCAAACAACCAGCTTCTGTGTTGTCTTGTCACTGCTTGTGTAACAGTCGAGTCTCTGTTCATTAAAAGATTAATGTCTTGATGCACATCCATTAACCCTTATTATATATGTGTGTTGTGTTCTTGAGTACTGCACCGGGTGAA
Source organism: Boleophthalmus pectinirostris (assembly GCF_026225935.1). Taxonomy (NCBI): domain Eukaryota; kingdom Metazoa; phylum Chordata; class Actinopteri; order Gobiiformes; family Gobiidae; genus Boleophthalmus; species Boleophthalmus pectinirostris. Next base: position 3,533,770 of record NW_026571070.1, read on the forward strand.
GGAAGGACCATGAGACACTGGTGATACTGGATACACCTTTACTGACGATTCTGCACAAATGAAAGAAAAATACAAATCCTTGTCACATGTTTCCCCATGCACACAACTCATCTGTCCCTCCTCAGTGGCGCTGGGCAGACTGAGAGGCGCTGATGTGCAGCACGTAACCCACGTTGCTCTTAAAGGGACAGTACAGGCAAAATGTGCAACTCTTACTAACAAATAATAACATTGGGAAATAGGCTAAAACCTGCCTGAAACCATGATATAATGATAGAAATTTAAATTAAGTGAAGGATTTGGTGAAATTCTAAAAAAAATGGGTACACTTGTACTGTTGGATTGGTTGATTTGGTTGAATTGGTTGATTTGGTTGGATTGGTTGATTTATGTTGATTTCGTTGATTTGGTTGGATTGGTTGATTTGGTTGGATTGGTTGATTTATTGGTTGATTTGGTTGATTTGGTTGGATTGGTTGATTTGGTTGATTGGTTGATTTGGTTGATTTGGTTGGATTTGGTTGATTGGTTGATTTGGTTGGATTTGGTTGGATTTGGTTGATTTGGTTGGATTGGTTGATTTGGTTTGATTTGGTTGATTTGGTTGGATTGGTTGATTTGGTTGATTTGGTTGGATTGGATTGGTTGATTGGTTGATTTGGTTGGATTGGTTGGATTGGATTGGATTTGGTTGGATTGGTTGATTGGTTGGATTGGTTGATTGGTTGATTTGGTTGATTTGGTTGATTGGTTGATTGATTTTGGTTGATTTGGTTGATTGGGTTGATTTGGTTTGGATTGGTTGGTTGGTTGATTTGGTTGATTTGGTTGGATTGGTTGATTTGGTTGGATTGGTTGATTTGGTTGATTTGGTTGGATTGGTTGATTTGGTTGGATTGGTTGATTGGTTGGATTGGTTGATTGGTTGGATTGGTTGATTTGGTTGGATTGGTTGATTTGGTTGATTTGGTTGGATTGGTTGATTGGTTGATTGGTTGATTTGGTTGGATTGGTTGGATTTGGTTGATTTGGTTGATTTGGTTGGATTTGGTTGATTTGGTTGGATTGGTTGATTTGGTTGATTGGTTGATTGGTTGATTTGGTTGATTTGGTTGATTTGGTTGGATTGGTTGATTTGGTTGGATTGGTTGATTTTTGGTTGATTTGGTTGATTTGGTTGATTTGGTTGATTTGGTTGGATTGGTTGATTTGGTTGGATTGGTTGAATTGGTTGGATTGGATTGGTTGATTTGGTTGATTTGGTTGGATTGGTTGATTTTGGTTGATTGGATTGGTTGAATTTGGTTGATTGGTTGATTTGGTTGATTGGTTGATTGGTTGATTTGGTTGATTTGGTTGGATTGGTTGATTTGGTTGGATTGGTTGATTTGGTTGATTGGGTTTGATTTGGTTGATTTGGTTGGATTGGTTGATTTGGTTGAAAATGTTGATTTATGTTGATTTGGTTGAATTGGTTGATTTGGTTGGATTGGTTGATTTATGTTGATTTATGTTGATTTGGTTGATTTGGTTGATTTGGTTGAGAATGACAGTGAACTTTTTTGAGCTACAGCTACAAACTTTTGTGACTTTTGTCATGAATGAGGTGTGGCTCTTCTTGTTTCATAACTTTCATACCAAACCTCTGACTGTAGGTCACGTTTTAAATTCTGAAATAAAGAGCCATCCAAAAAAAAACATTCTTTTATAATAATTAAGAAGAAATAAAAACTGCACGCAGGGTTAAAGGGCCCTCACAGCACATATAATGGAACAGATTCAAACTAACAAAAACCTTTGAACGCTGGCTCTTGTTGGGGTGTCTGTGCTTCTGTGTTGGGCAGCTGATACATATTGTTGATCAGTAACATGATCTCATATTCTGTTATAATTTACTGGAGAAGAATTGGGGAGCTCTATAGTTTTGTTTTACTGTATGGAGCTCAACAGTGACTGCCCACGTACCGTTCATTTTTCTCAAAGACTTTCCAAAAAATGGCAGCACTGTGCATTTTAAACAGCCTTTTTGAACTAAAAACAGTTGTGTTTAGTATTAGTTGGCATGTAGCCGTTTAGCCTCTGCAATATCAAACTCTTACGTGCGGTTACTGTGACGATACTAACACATTTGTATTACCTTTATAACACATTTGAATAATGAAGTTTTTAATAAGTATTGGCATCATCTTTATATCTTTGACAGGTTTAATAGAGTGAGTCATCACTTGAATAAAATGACTAATTATAAAAGGCGTTGTAACTTCATCTGAAGCAAGACTTATTGGAATTCTTTGACAACAGAGCCAGAAAAGCAGGAAATGGCACTTTTGCGTTCAAACTAAGTGCAGTCACTAACTACGTAATACAACTCCAATACTTCACAGGTGAGTTGAGTTTATTCTTGTATATGAGCAGTCGAGGTTTGAAACACAACTTTGGCTCTTGTAATAGGATTTGTACACAAAACTGAACAGTGTCACATTAAATTCATTCAATTTCACCCTGACTATTCCTAAAACTACTGCAGCTTCACCACATCAACTTGTGTAATCACCATAGAGAATTAGAAAACAGATACAAAAAAATAGTCTGATCATATACCCTATTTTTCAGACTATAAGGCCCAATTTTTTTCATAGTTTGAGTGTTTCCTGTGACTTACACTTCGGTGCGACTTAGGCTACATTTTTATGATGACAGTCTGAACAAAAGACGTAAAAGTGACTTTGCGTCTTCATTTTTATTCCACGTTTAGAAAAGCGTTTTCAGGAGGAAATCTGCGTGCGAAAGTGTGTGGAATTCGATTGTGTGTTCATGTCATCCGACATGTTTGTTTCTGTGTTCTGTATGTATGTGACCTGAGCAGATCTGAAGAGTTTTGTGTCTTGGGCAGCGAGGTCCCGTTTCGTAAGCGAGAGAAGACAAACAGACTGAGCTGCACTTTCTTGTTCTTGTGGTTTTACAGCAACATCACGTCTTGGTCTCTTTGCAGTGGAAGGTGTTTCTTGGTGAACAGCTGGTGCCTTTCGCTTTGGCGTTGACTTTTTTAAATTCATAACTGAGGTGGAGCGAGGGATCAGGATTTTGTTTTGTTGGCGCTCCACATACAAAATGTTCGCTGCAAACTCGGGATGATTTAGGCAGTGAAATGTTTCCTTTTTGGTTCTTCCTGTGGATCAATCCTGCCCATCGTCTTCACCTTTCACTATTTTTCAATTCCGTTGGGAAGAGAAACAGTTTGGACAGAGGTTTGAGTCACACACATCTGTTTCCCTTTTGCAGTTATGGAGTTCGCAAACACATTTCTACAGCCGTTTTCCGCTGTTAGGATCCAACAGCCACACAATTACGATGTCCAAATCCCAAAACTAAAATATGACAATATCAGAACCAGAAACAAAAGTGATATGGTTCAAAAGACTCGAAAAGATCGACTCTGACAATAGATGCATCCCACTGGGAAAACAAACATGGCTGTTTGATGCTCACTTTTTCGGAAAATTCTTCCCAGTATGAATTGCGCAATGAACGGAAGTTCGAGGTCCTTGATGCATCTATTCTGCGCTGTTTGAGCTGGCTGTGGTCCTCAGTACGCATGTGCAAACCTCTAAAACAACAAGCTGGCTTCTACAGTTGTAAAAGAGCATGTAGAAAGCACAGACTGTAAGCTGCGCTTTCAACATGTGCCTCCAGGCCTCTGTAGAAGGGCAAAACAACACGGGACGGCCGGAACTGCGGTTGTTGCAGTTTTGCTCAGTGACCAGAAAGCCGTGGGCTGCAGCCTGTGAAGGTCGGGTCCTTTGCAGCCTTTGAAGGACCCGGCCTTCGTAGCTTTCGAAGGCTGCAGCCCTCAAATTGGGACATGGCTTTAGATTAAAGGTTTACAGGTCTTGATCTGAAGCTATAGAAGGTAGACCACAAGTGTGAACTAAATAAATAGTTACTGAACTAGCAGGTACACTAGGTACACACTAATCAAAATGTGGTATTTGGCTTTTTTATAAAATGTCAAATGTGGGTGTGACTCTCCTGCAAACGTGGTCATTTTGAAGTATCAAAATTTGGATAAGTTAAAATAATGTGTTGACTTGAGTCAGACCCTGTGGAACATTTTACACAATGACGTCCTGAACACAATGAATCATTTATAAGGATTTGATATAAAACTGCTCTACAGCGCCTCCTGGAAAATTACAGTAGTGTCCAAAAATAAAGTTTGTCGTGGTCATGTCAAATAGATTCTCCACATTTTATTGAACAAAAAAGTTCATGAGAACATGCCCCTGTCTCCAACCCTGACACTGACAGAAAATGTGTCACTGGGACGAGTGGAGTCGTGGAGGATCTGCAGAGTTTTGAGGAGAGACGCTGTAGGTGACACAGACTCTTTGAAGTGGCATGTACGCTTTTGTTCCCTTTATTTTTATTACACTTATTATCAACATTAATAGTTGTTTTATTACCTCAGCTTCGGTCCAGGTCCTTTTATCATTTAGAAATTTGAAACAGCGAGAGCCAAACTTACTCCAGCCGTCAGCACAGCCTTCATCAGAAACAATCAATGCAAATGATGAAAAACAAATATGATGTAAAATAACTTTCACTTACCTGGGTCATCTTCTGCCTGTGATCAGTGCATGCATAATGCATAAAAACAATTACAAATTCAACCAGATGATTTAATAAATTTGTACTGTATATAGTAGTATAAATACTTACAGCTCGAGCAGGCAGCAGAGCCACGGCGGCCAAACAGGCCAAGAGCATCAGGAGTCGACGAGCAGCCATCTGAAATAAAAGGTTTCTATGTTAATATATTAAGAGGGTTTTAGATGTGATGAGACAGACTCGAGACTTACCTTCAGAGCCTCTTTAGGGTCACTGTGGCTTTGAGAAAATACAGACGCATTTATAGAGTCAGGAGCAGGAAGAAGGAAATAAAACCATCAATTGTTTTGAATAAGGAAATTCATATCAGGAGTTTTTGTGATGCCGCCACATCTTCGTATCATTCATATCTTTGTCTAACAGGTTTGCACAACTGGAACTGTCCTATACTTTCCAGCTTCCTGTTCAAAGTGCATCTACAGGTCAAGAATGAAAGCTCTGCAACAATGGCTTAACCCAAATGTGTTGTTTTTGGACCTTGTAACGTAAATCTGATTATGACAACTGTGACAGAACATGTGACAAAGACTCTTGCGTATCAAGTTGGACTCAGCTCAGGACAGTATCAGCCACACCTTTGTATCTTTGACAGGTTGATCTCTGAGGGACTAATTCCTTGAATTTGTTACTTTCCAGTTTTCACTTAAAACAACCACTGTTAAACAACTGTAAACATAAAACCTCATCTGAGCTGCAAGAGGAAAACTGATGACAAATTGAAGAGGTGGATCATATGAATGGAACCAAAGAGCCCAGAACAACCTCCAAACAAATTAAATGTGGACTTGAAGGGCGAGATACATCAGTGTCAGATCACACCTCTGATGTGATGTGACTGGAATTTGTCACAATGCATATGGAAAAACCACAAAGCTTCTGGAAGAATGTTCTTTGGACAGATGAGACAAAACTGGAGCTCTCTTGGCAAAGCACATCAGCTCTATGTTCACAGACGCAAAAATGAAGCACGACAAGAAAATAGCACAGTCCCCACTGTGAAGCACGGAGGAGGTTTGGTTTTGTTCTGGGGCTGTTTTGCTGCGTCCAGCACAGAGCGTCTTGAATCTGTGCAAAATACAACAAAATTTCAAAACTATCAATGTATTCTGGAATGAAATGTGTTGCCTAGTGTCAGAAAGTTTGGTCTCAGTCATAGGTCATGGGTTTTCCAACAGGATAATGACTGAAAACACACAGCGGAAAAACACCCAAGAATGGCTAAGAACATTGGACTGTTCTGGAGTGTTCTTCTGTGAACCCAGATCTCAATCCTCGGTGAAAGGAGCTGAAACATTCTGTCTGGAGAAGGTACTCTTCAAACCTGAGACAACTAAAGAAGTTTACTCCTGTGAAATGGGTCAAAATACCTGTTGACCAGTGCAGAAGACTCGCTGATAGTTACAGAAATCATTTGTTTGCAGAGTTTGCCTCAAAATGTTGTGCAACAAAATATTAAGTTGCGGGAACCATCATTTTTGTCCAGGCCAGTTTCATTATTTTGTTTTTTCTTAATGATTCTGTTGAACCACAGGTGAAAAACAATGTGTGATTCACGTTGGACTATTTTCAGTAATTTTTTATTTATTATTGTTTTTATCAGTTTCAAGTTATTTCAGTGACCACTGTTGATTTTTCTTTCATTACAAGAGGAGTACCAACAATTCTGAACACGTTTGTATATCGCCAGTCCCAGTAGGTTACAGTGAACCCTCGTTTATCGCGGGGGATACGTTCCAAAAATAACCCGCAATAGGTGAAATCCGCGAAGTAGTCAGCTTTATTTTTTACTGTGATTTTACAATGCAATACTGAACTGCAGAATGAAACAAAAAATAAAACCTCTTTTCAGGCCCAACATGTGTTAAAGAAATAGAAATATTAACGTTTTCTTACAAATAACTATAATAGTTTAAAGAACGGTGTTGTAAAACAATATTTTAAATACTGTAGTAATGAATACAAGGTAGGAAACATTGTCACTCGCGTATTTCACAGTCCCTCCAGCTGCGCCTCTTCGTCCTGACTCCGTTGCGCTGTAGCGTCTTTTTCTACTGAAGGCTGCGCAGGGGTCTTTCTCCGAGAGAAGAACATCGTTATGGGTAGTTGTTGGCCTCTTTGTCGGCACAGAACGTTTCTTTGACATTGTGGGTTTTGTCACGGAGAAAAATTGCGAACGTAAATTTGGCAGAATGTACAGAAACGAAAACTGTTGGCATGGGTGTAATGAAAAACCAATATAAACATTTTTCACTTCTAGACAACAGTAACGCCCCTAAGCCAATCAGGATTCACTGTAAAAAATAAAGCACTGTAAAAAATTCCGCGAAGCAGCGAGGCCGCGATAGGTGAAGCGCGATATAGCGAGGGATCACTGTATAACAAAACTGGAGAGATCACAAATTCTGCTGCAGTAGAATATGATGTCTTTGTTTTTTTGGGGTTTTTTTTGTACTTCAGTGTCTTCAGACCACAGCGTCAGGGGTGGTGGACTCATGCTACAACATAAACTAAACTTGTATCTAGACTCGTCCAACATTTCTGCGTCGTCAGTGTCTTTGCAGCGTCTTTGAGCGTCCATGTTCCAGGGGTCAAATGCAAATGAGTTGAAAAAGCAGAAAATTTGATTAAAGTTTTCGCGTCCGCCCTCAAATGCAAAATCGTCCAACTACAGTCGTCTGACGTGATTTTGACGCTCTGGATCATGAGTCAAAAGAAAGACAGAGACAGAAAGACATGAGCCCAACACACTTTCACACCTCCAGCTCTTGTTTTGATTTGTTCTTTTTTTGTTATTGTTGGTTGAAATGTGAACGAGTGTCGTCTTGGAATGTATGAGGTGTGGTCCTTCTTGGTTGACAGCACATAGTTTTCATACCACACGTGACAGCGGGACATGTACTAAACTCTATCATAATGAGCCATCTAAATAAAACATTCTTCTCGACAATAGTGAAACAAAAACTGCAGGTAGTGATAAAGGGCGTTCACACCTAATGCACATGGAATGACACGGAATCAAACTGACTAAAAACACTGGTGTTGAATTGAAAGTCAGTAAATGGTGTAAACTTAAAAACTGTAACTGCACAAAACAAACCAAAAGCTCTTACTTCGGTTTGTTTTTGATGGTTTGAAAGCTTTAATCACACTCGGACCCGCACTAAATCAAGCGGACCGAGACCTCAAAAAAGAGGTGATCTCGGCCCGCTCGGCCCCTACTGTGAAGCACGGAGGGGGCTTGGTTTTGTTCTGGGGCTGTTTTGCTGCATCTGGCTCAAGGTCATGGGACTTCCAACAGGATAATGACCCAAAACACACAGCTAAAAACTAAAAACAGCTAAAGAACAAAACTTTGGACTGTTCTGGAGTGTTCTTCTGTGAGCCCAGATCTCAATCCTCGTGAACATCTGTGAAAGGAGCTGAAAGATGCTGTCTGGAGAAGGTACTCTTCAAACCAAAGGCAGTTTGCTCGCGAGAAATGGGTCAAAATACCAGGTGACCAGTGCAGAATGCTTATTTCTACTGGAAGATATACATTCATGAAATGTAGAGTGACCATATTTCCATTTGTGAAAACCCGGACACCTTACCGGGGGTGGGGGGTGGAGCCTCGACATTGAGCTACTCACCGTGCACATGGCCTCCCACTTGTCTCAACCAGGGCCAGAAATCGGGGAATTTTTTGTACAAAACATCGTGAAATGCACATTTGGGTTCGGTCAAGTGGTAACGGAGGGAAACAGGGGCAGATTTTTGACATTCAAATGTCTCTTATTCAGAAACTAGAGGAACTATTGAAATAAGTAAAGTATCAGAATGTAGGAAAGAGTTACACTCCAACAGGGTCAAGTTAAACCTGTGATATTCTTTCAAGTTGTTGACAAAAAATTTAAAAACTCATGTCGGTAACGGAGGGAATGAAATATGCAGCACTTTTTGGACAATAAATACAAACAGTGATAACTCTTGGTTCTCACTTACATATCCTTAACAAACTGGTTTGAATATTTAATATTTTTTTTATTAAGAAAGGTCATGGTAACGGAGGGAAAAGTAACGGAGGGAAAATTGTGCAAACAAGTAGAAGGTGCAGGATTTTACATCATTTGTCGCTTTTTTCTTCTGAATACTTTAATATTACTTCAAAATGAAAGGAAACTATTTCTATAAAATATGTCAGTCCTTCCAAGAACATTTTTATCATTTTAAATACTTTTTTTTTTTTTTTAAATCATGTCCCTTCATCAACAGTTCAAAGATGGAATAACACAAGATATGATGAAATACATCCATTTATTTACATGATTTTCAGGTCTTTGAAATTTGGGAAATAATTTTTGTTCCATGTTTCATTCATGGTCTGTTTAAAACATATGGAACTTTAGAACCAAAAATGGTACAGAAAAAAGGTCAACAGTTTCATAAATTAGAGTACATATGTATCTGTTCAATACATTTTTATATCAGATGCTTTAACTTGAATTTTTGGCCTTGATGTTTACTTCTGCTGGACCGGGCCCATTTGTGCTTTGGCGTGTTGCAGATTGATCGACTGTTTGTCTCTGCTCGCTCCTTCTGAGTTAAAAAACCTGGACATTTGCATCACTTAAAAAAAAAAAAAAAAACCCGAATGGCCAGGACAGGATGCAAAAAATTGACATGTCCTGGGAAAAACGGACATTTGGTCACCCTAACGAAATGTCAGTCAGCAAACGACCCATTTTGGTTCTTTTGCTGGATTCTATCTGCTACATAACAACAATTTTTTTTGCCTGGTGCGGACCAAATAATCAAACTAGTGGTGTGAAAACGTCCTTAAACACACTTTAAAACAGTAAAAATATAGGTTTCTCTTCCATAGACTGCATGATTGTCCTACTTGTAAAGAGTAATTGCATTTATCAAAAGAAAACCAAACACACGAGGAAGGATCGCTGTGATTTTCTGTGACCCATATAGATCCAAACAGTTGTGCTTTTCAGTGGGTCTGTAGCTTCACAAATGAGCAGAGTTTATTAGAAAGCGCTGCACTGTGCATCAAAGACACGGCATTAAAACTGTGAAGGACGATCGCTCCGAGCTGAGGTTACCCAGAATGCAACGCAGCGGCACAACGCAGAAGTGGAGGAATCGTTTACAGCTGCCGAGAGGGAAAACCGGTCCAAAAGACGAAAACCAAATGTGTGAGAAACAATTGGAAATGACAAAAGTATTCAATTTACACAACAATAAATACATTCAATTAAATATTAAAGATACCCTTGGTAATTAGCTGACCTGGCCTGTTGTTTTCTCACATATCACCACTAGAGGCTGCCTATGTTACTGCTGTCTTTGGCTACATTCAGACTGCAGGGCTTAAAGCTCAATTCAGATTTTTTTGTGAAATCTGATGTTTTTTCGAGGTCGTTCACATTTCCAGTTAAATGTGACTTGTATGTGACTCCAGTGTGAACATTAAACGGCCCAAAAGTGTCCCACATGTGACACTGGAGACACGACGACGTCAACCGCAGCGAGCGTCTCTGTGTTTACAGAAGTTGTCCAAACATGGACGCAGCATCGAGCACCTGGAGATTTTAAAGTTCCTCTCGTACCGGAGCCAGAACATGAACAACTTACTTGTTTTAAGGAGGAGATTGAGAAGGAGAAGGACGAGGTTTTTGGTCGTGGTGTTTTGTGGTTCAGTCCGTTGAAAGGAACGTGTGGATGTGGAGACGGAGCCAAGAGTGGTGAGTGGTGATGTGCTTCACTTCAGTCACACGGAGTTCATTAACAATTTTCTCCTACTTCAGCGCAGAATAGTGACGTTTGTGTCTTGTTGATAACGTGTAGGTGGATGAATGCGCCTTGGCCGTTCAGACTGAAGTCACATGTCAAAAGATCAGATATGTATCAGTTCTAAGACCACATATCTTTGGCTGCGTTCAGACTGCAGCCTGAAGTGACCCAAATCAGATTTTTTGGCCCCTATGTTCCTGTATCTGATCTTTTAATGACCACACAGATCCGAGTTTTTTCAAATGTGACCCAGGACACTTGGATATGTGCTCCTGAAACCGATACAAATCCAGAACAGATCCACTTGTAAAATGGCACAAATAATAATAGATGGAAGAGGAAAAAAAAAAAAAAAAAAAAGCAAAAATCCCCTCACCCACCCAAGAAAATAAAACAACGAAAAAAGAAAAAACAAAAACAAAAAAAACAAACAAAAAAAAAAACAAGACAAAAAACAAAACAAAAAAACAAACAAAAAAACAAGACCAAAAAACAAGACAAAAAAAACAAAAAAAAAAACAAAACAAAAAAAACAAAGACAAAAAAAAAAAAAAAAAAAACAAGACACAAACCCCCCCCCAAAAAAAACAAGACAAAAAACCAAAACAAAAACAAAAAAACAAAACAAAAAACATAACAAAACAAAAAAAACACAACCTATTCTTTCCTGTTCTTTTTAAAGAGCTGAATACAACTGCAGGAAACGACTTTGTGTTTTCTCAAATGCACTAATATTTTGTTTCAGGGAAAATCTAATTTTTTTTCACTCTCAACATTTTAATATAGAAGTCGCACCAGAAACACAGAAAACCATGAAAAAAAAGTGCCACTTATAGCCCGAAAAATACGGTAAATAGGAAGTTGCCGTGACATTAAACACTTTAAAATGGATTCTCAAATGTGCGGGGATTTAAAAACACGAGTGATGGGATCAGATCGGTCAAAAATAGAGACGCCTGGGACATTTCTCGTATGAAACTGGGACAAATCGGTGGTTTTGTGTAAATCCTTTGGGATGGGGGGGGGGCACAGGGCTCCACACGTTCTGATCCTTTGTGCGAGTCTTTGTTTCACCGCGGAGTCTGAGCGGGACGAGCCCAGACTCCTCCGAGACCCGCGGACGCAAACTCAACTCGGGTTCTATTTTTGGAGCTGCCGGAGTGACCTATAATTTCACCGGTTTTGTCAGAGTAACAGAAAAGTACCACGGAAAGAAACACAAAAGTACTACAAAAGTACACTGTGACTGCTGAGAGACGAGGGGAGAGGAATGAAAGAGAGGAGAGAAAAAGAGGTGGAGGGGTAGAGATGTTAGGAAGAGAGAAGGGAGAGAGAACGGAGAAGGGGGATGAGATCGAGGAGAGACCGAAAAAGAGAGAGGTGGGAGGGAGAGACGGGGAAAGAGATGATAGGAGAGTGAGAAGAGAGGGAAAAGAGACAGAGAGAGAGAGGGGAAAGAGAGAGAGAAAGGGCAGAGAGAGGAGAGAGAAGGAAAAGGAGAGAGAGAACAGGACGAGGTCGAGGAAAGACAAAAAAAAAGAGAGAGGAGGGAGAAAGAGACGGGAGAGAGATGATAGGAGAGGAGGAGAGGGAGGGGAAAGAGAGGGGAGAGGGAAGAGAGTGGGAAGGGGTTAGAGAGGAGGAGAGAAGGGAAAGGAGAGAGAGGAGAGAAAGAGAACAGGGACGAGATCGAGGAAAGACAGAAAAAGAGAGAGGAGAGAGGGTGAGAGAAGGGGAAAGAGATGATAATAGAGAGAGAAGAGAGGGAAAAGAGACAGAGAGGGAGGGGAAAGAGAGAGGGAAGAGGGGAAGAGAGCGAGAAAGGGGGGAGAGAGGAGAGAGAAAGAGAAGAGGGCCGAGAACGAGGAAAGAGAGAAAAGAGAGAGGAGGGAGAGAGAGAGACAGGGAGAGAGACGGTAGGAGTGAGAGAAGAGAGAGGAAAAGAGACAGAGAGGGAGGGGAAAGAGAGAGGGAAGAGGGAGAGAGAGTGAGAAAGGAGAGAGAGAGAGAGAAAGAGAAGAGGGACGAGATCGAGGAAAGACAGAAAAGAGAGAGAGGAGAGAGAGTGAGACGGGGAGAGAGATGATAGGAGTGAGAGAGGAGAGAAAAAGAGAGCAAGAAAGGGGGGAAAGGAGAGAGAAGGGAAAGAGGGGAGAGGAGAGGGAAGAGAGCGAGAAAGGGGAGAGAGGACAAAAAGGACAAGAGAGAGAAGAGAGAGAAGGAGGATGAGATCGAGGAAAGACAGAAAAAGTGAGAGGAGAAAGAGACAGGGAAAGAGATGAAAGTAGAGAGACAGGAGAGGAGAAGAGAGCGAGAAAGGAGAGAGAAGGGAAAGGAGAGAGAGAACAGGGACGAGATCGAGGAAAGACAAAAAAAAGAGAGAGAGAGGAGGGAGAAAGAGACGGGAAGAGAGATGATAGGAGAGGGAGGAGAAGAGAGCGAGAAAGGGGTTAGAGAGGAGAGAAAGAGAAGAGGGCCGAGATCGAGGAAAGAGAGAAAAGAGAGAGGAGGGAGAGAGAGAGACAGGGAGAGAGATGGTAGGAGTGAGAGAAGAGAGGGAAAAGAGACAGAGAGGGAGGGGAAAGAGAGAGGGAAGAGGGGAAGAGAGTGAGAAAGGGGGGAGAGAGGAGAGAGAAGGGAAAGGAGAGAGAGGAAAGAAAGAGAAGAGGGATGAGATCAAGGAAAGACAGAAAAAGAGAGAGGAGGAAGTAAGAGATGGGGAGAGAGATGATAGGAGGATAGGATAGGATGAGAGGAGAGAAAAAGAGAGCAAGAAAGAGGGGAAAGAGGAGAGAGAAGGGAAAGAGAGAGAGGGGAAGAGAGCAAAAAAGGGAGAGAAGAGAAAAAGAGAAGTGGGATGCGATCAAGCAAAGGCAAAAAAAAAGGAAAGGAGCGAGAGATGACAGGAGAGAGAGAGGAGAGAGGGGAAGAGAGAGAGAAAGGGGAGAGAGAAGAGAGGGGAAGAGAGAGAAAGGGGGAGAGAGGAGAGAAAGAGAAGAGGGACGAGATCGAGGAAAGACAGAAAAAGAGAGAGGAGAGAGGATGAGACGGGAGAGAGAGATGATAGGAGTGAGAGAGGAGAGAAAAAGAGAACAAGAAAGAGAGAGAGAGGAGGGAAAGAGAGCAAGAAAGAGAAGTGGGACGAGATCAAGCAAAGACAAAAAAAAAGAGAGAAGGGAGAGAGATGATAGGAGAGGGGAAGAGAGCGAGAAAGGGGGGAGAGAGGACAAAAAAGGACAAGAGAGAGAAGAGAGAGAAGGAGGATGAGATCGAGGAAAGACAGAAAAAGTGAGAGGAGAAAGAGACAGGGAAAGAGATGATAGTAGAGAGAGAGGAGAGGAGAAGAGAGCGAGAGAGGGCAGAGAGAGGAGAGAGAAGGGAAAGGAGAGAGAGAACAGGGACGAGATCGAGGAAAGACAAAAAAAAAGAGAGAGAGAGGAGGGAGAAAGAGACGGGAAGAGAGATGATAGGAGAGGGAGGAGAGGGAGGGGAAAGAGAAGAGGGAGAGGGGAAGAGAGTGAGTGAGAAAGGGGTTAGAGAGGAGAGAGAAGGGAAAGGAGAGAGAGGAGAGAAAGAGAAGAGGGACGAGATCGAGGAAAGACAGAGAAAGAGAGAGGAGAGAGGATGAGACGGGGAGAGAGATGGTAGGAGTGAGAGAGGAGAGAAAAAGAGAGCAAGAAAGGGGGAAAGGAGAGAGAAGGGAAAGAGGGAGAGGAGAGGAGAGCGAGAAAGGGCAGAGAGAGGAGAGAGAAGGGAAAGGAGAGAGAACAGGGACGAGATCGAGGAAAGACAGAAAAAGAGAGAAGTGGGAGAGGGAGAGAGAAGGAGAAAGAGATGATAGTAGAGAGAGAAGAGAGGGAAAAGAGACAGAGAGGGAGGGGAAAGAGAGAGGGAAAGGGGGGAGAGAGGAGAGAGAAGGGAAAGGAGAGAGAAGAAAGAAAGAGAAGGGAGATGAGATCAAGGAAAGACAGAAAAAGAGAGAGGAGGAAGTAAGAGATGGGGAGAGAGATGATAGGAGGATAGGATAGGATGAGAGGAGAGAAAAAGAGAGCAAGAAAGAGGGGAAAGAGGAGAGAGAGAAGGGAAAGAGAGAGAGGGGAAGAGAGCAAAAAAGGGAGAGAAGAGAAAAAGAGAAGTGGGATGCGATCAAGCAAAGGCAAAAAAAAAGGAAAGGAGGGAGAGATGACAGGAGAGAGAGAGGAGAAGAGAGAGAGAAAGGGGGGAGAGAGGAGAGAGAAGAGAAAGGAGAGAGAGGAGAGAGAAAAGAAGAGGGACGAGATCGAGGAAAGACAGAAAAAGAGAGAGGAGAGAGGATGAGATGGGAAGAGAGATGATAGGAGTGAGAGAGGAGAGAAAAAGAGAGCAAGAAAGAGGAGAGAGAAGGGAAAGGAGAGAGAGGAAAGAAAGAGAACAGGGACAAGATCGAGGAAAGACAGATAAAGAGAGAGGAGGGTGAGAGAGATGAAGAGAGAGATAGCGAGAGAGGAGAGAAAAAGAAAGAGGGGAAAGGAGAGAGAAGGGAAAGAGGGAGAGGGAAGAGAGCGAGAAAGGGGGGAGAGAGGAGAGAGATGACGAGAGAGAGAGGGGAAAAGAGCGATGGGGAGAAAGAGAACACAGATGAGATTGAGGAAAGACAGAAAAAGAGAGAGGAGGAAGTAAGAGATGGGGAGAGGGATGAAAAAGAGCAAGAAAGAGGAGAGAGAAGGGAAAGAGAGAGAGGGGAAGAGAGCAAAAAAGGGAGAGAAGAGAAAAAGAGAAGTGGGATGCGATCAAGCAAAGGCAAAAAAAAAGGAAAGGAGGGAGAGATGACAGGAGAGAGAGAGGAGAAGAGAGGGGAAGAGAGAGAGAAAGGGGGAGAGAGGAGAGAGAAGAGAAAGGAGAGAGAGGAGAGAGAAGAGAAGAGGGACGAGATCGAGGAAAGACAGAAAAAGAGAAGGAGAGAGGATGAGACGGGGAGAGAGATGATAGGAGTGAGAGAGGAGAGAAAAAGAGAGCAAGAAAGAGAAGTGGGACGCGATCAAGTAAAGACAAAAAAAGAGAGAGAAGGGAGAGAGATGATAGGAGATGGGAAGAGAGCGAGAAAGGGGTTAGAGAGGAGAGAGAAAGAGAAGAGGGACGAGATCGAGGAAAGAGAGAAAAGAGAGAGGAGGGAGAGAGAGAGACAGGGAGAGAGATGGTAGGAGTGAGAGAAGAGAGAAAAAGAGAGCAAGAAAGAGGAGAGAGGAGGGAAAGAGAGCAAGAAAGAGAATTGGGACGCGATCAAGTAAAGACAAAAAAAGAGAGGAGGGAGAGATGACAGGAGAGAGGGAGGAGAAGAGAGAGAGAAAGGGGGGAGAGAGGAGAGAGAAGGGAAAGGAGAGAGAGGAAAGAAAGAGAACAGGGACAAGATTGAGGAAAGACAGATAAAGAGAGAGGAGGGTGAGAGAGATGAAGAGAGAGATAGCGAGAGAGGAGAGAAAAAAAAAGAGGGGAAAGGAGAGAGAAGGGAAAGAGGGAGAGGGGAAGAGAGCGAGAAAGGGGGGAGAGAGGAGAGAGAGGAAAGATAGAGAACACGGACGGGATCGAGAAAAGACAGAAAAAGAGAGGAGGGAGAGAGATGACGAGAGAGAGAGAGGAGAAGAGAGAGAGAAAGGGGGGAGAGAGGAGAGAGAAGAGAAAGGAGAGAGAGGAGAGAGAAGAGAAGAGGGACGAGATCGAGGAAAGACAGAAAAAGAGAAGGAGGGAGGATGAGACGGGGAGAGAGATGGTAGGAGTGAGAGAAGAGAGGAAAAGAGAGCAAGAAAGAGGGGAAAGGAGAGAGAAGGGAAAGAGGGAGGGGAAGAGAGCGAGAAAGGAGGAGAGAGGATAGAAAGAGAAAGGGGATGAAATCGAGGAAAGACTGAAAAAGAGAGAGAGATGGGAAGACCGAAGGGGAAAGAGATGATAATAGAGCGAGAGGAGAGGGAGGGAAAGGGGAGAGAGAAAAGAAAGGGAACACGGACGAGATCGAGGAAAGAGAGAAAAATAGAGAGAAGGAGGAGAGAGATGATAGGAGAGAAAGAAGAGAGGTAAGGAAAAGAGAGAGGGAGAGAGAAAGGGAGGAGAGAGGAGAGGGGATGAGAATGAGAACGGGGAGAGAGAGGAGAAAGAAAAGAAGGGAAACAGAGGAAAGAGACGGGAAAGAAAGAGAGGAGAGGGGAGAGAGAGCAAGAAAGGAGGGAGAGGAGAGAGAATTGAAAGGAGAGAGAAGAAAGACAGAGAAGGGGGTGAGATTGAGGAAAGAGACAAAAAGAGAGACAAGGAAGAGAAAGAGAGGGAACGATTAAGGAAGGAGATAGAGAGACAGAAAGAGTAGAGGAAGGGAGTAGAGGACTAGAGAGGAAAGAGAGGAGAACGAGATAAGGGGGAGAGCGAAAGAAAGGGAGCAAAGAGAGGGGAGGGGGTGAATATTTTAAAGGAGAGAGAGAGAGAAGAAGGGAAGAAGGGGAGAAAGAGAAAGAAAGAGAGAGGAGGGGAGAATTAGGCCAGAAAAAGGGTAAACAAGGTTCCCACTTGTCCTGGAAATCCCCGGATCTGGAACAGCAGAGTTACACTGGAATCTGTGTCTGTATTATAAGTAGTAGTAGTAGTAGTAGTAGTAGTAGTAGTATAGTAGTAGTAGTAGTAGTAGACAAGGTAAGTTTATTTGTACAGCACAATTCGTACACAAAGTAATTCAAAGTGATTTACAGAATAAGAAAAACATTAAAATCACAATAAAAACAAATCAAAACATAAATAATCATCATCAAATTAAAGATTAAAATTAAACAAGATAGAGAGACATTAATTGCATAAAACAAAGTAATAGTTATTAGAGTAGTAATAGTAGTTTACATGTTGTTTAATCACCTCTTTAATACGATAAAAGTCTTAATTTCATACAGGAAGCTACAGTTTTCAACAGGTGAGTCAGTGGCGCGACACATACCGAGAAAACATAACGGTTCGCATGTGTACACGTCTGCAGCAGGACGGATATCGGTGATTGTGCGTGTGTGTATTCACGGTAAAATTATGTCGCCATTCTGACAGCCTACGTCTGGAGCTTTACCGTTTTTGCATTGTGTACGCCGGGTGGACCGTGTCTTCTCCCGTACGCCGCGTGGACCGTGTCTTCTCCCGTACGCCGCGTGGGACCGTGTCTTCTCCCGTACGCCGCGTGGACCGTGTCTCTCGTGTACGCCGCGTGGACCGTGTCTTCTCCGTACGCCGCGTGGACCGTGTCTTCTCCAGCACGCTGGGTGGGCCACTCCTCCCGTACGCTGCGTGGACCGTGTTTCTCACGTACGCCGCACGGACCACTCCTCCTCCCATACGTAGCGTGGATCGTGTCTTCATGCGTACGCCGCGTGGACCACACCTCCTCCCGTACGCCACGTGGACCACACCTCCTCCCGTACGCCACGTGGACCACACCTCCTCCCATACGTAGCATGGATCGTGTCTTCATGCGTACGCCGCGTGGACCACACCTCCTCCCGTACGCCGCGTGGACCACACCTCCTCCCGTACGCCGCGTGGACCACACCTCCTCCCGTACGCCGCGTGGACCACACCTCCTAGCGTGGTGGACCACACCTTCCTCCACAGTGTCTTCTCCCGTACACTGCCTGGACCACCCTCCTCCCGTACGCCGCGTGGACCACACCTCCTCCCGTACGCCGCGTGGACCACACCTCCTCCCGTACGCCACGTGGACCACTCCTCCTTCCATACGTCGCGTGGATCGTGTCTTCTCCCGTACACTGCGTGGACGTGTCTTCTTGTATACGCCACGTGGACCGTGTCGTCTCGCGTACGCTACGTGAACCACTCCTCCTCCCGTACGCCGCATGGACCTTTATCCTCAAAAATAAAAGGAAATAAAAAAAATATTTAAAAAAACTTAAATAAATGATCCACCCACATTCACTTTCATAATCCACATTCACCAAGACAGGGAGGAAACGTCAGACAAATTACGCCACGATCTGCCGACGGATCGACATCTGTGATGACGTCATTGACAAACAAATGTGTAAAACTTTATTTCAGACGCAAGTTTCTGTAAAAAGTCTCATTTACGCGTCGCTGGTTTAACCCGACACCGCGAGCTTCCTCTGCACATTCTGGAGGTTTAAACGAGCCGCCGCCATCAAAGTGTCTGGCGTAGGGCACGAAGGCGGCGTCGAACCGCAGCGAGGCGCGGAGCGAGTGCGAGGCCCAAGAGCACGAGGACGAAAAGAACGACAAACACAGCAGAAAAATAAAAGACAGAGAGAGAACAGAAGTTAGAGAAGAGAAGTGCTGAAGACACAACCACAAACAGATGGAAAGAGAAAGAAGAGGAGGAGGAGGGAGGGAGGGAGAAGAAGGAGAGAAGAGAGAGAAGAGAAGAGAAGGAGAAGGAGAGAGGAGAGGAGGAGAGAGAAGAGAGGGAGAGAGAGGAGAGAGGAGAGAGAGAAGAGAGAGAAGAGAAGGAGAAGAGAGAGGAAGGAGAAGAGGGAGAAGAGAGAGAAGAGAAGGAGGGAAGAGAGAGAGAGAGAGAGGAAGGAGAGAGAGAGAGAGGAGAAGAGAAGAGGAAGAGAGAGGGAGAAGAGAAAGAGAGGAATGAGGAGAAGAGAGGGAGAGAGTGGCAGAAGAGAGGAGAGGAAGAGAGAGGAGGGAGAAGAGAAGAAGAAGAGAGAGAAGAGAAGGAGAAGAGAGAGAAGAGAGAGAAGAGGGAGAAGAGAGGGAGAAAGAGGGAGAAGAGAAGAGAAAGAGAGAGGAGGGAGAAGAGGAAGAGAGGATGAGGGAGAAGAGAGGGAGAGAGTGGCAGAAGGAGAGGGAGAAGAGGAGAGAAGAGAAAGAGGATGAGAGAAGGAGAGAGAGAAGAGAGAGAGAGAGAGATGGAGAAGAGGAGAAGAGAGGAAGGAGCGGGAGAAAGAGGGGGGGAGAGGAGGAAGAGGAGGAGAAGAGAAGAGAAGAGAGAGAGAGAGAAGAGAAGGAGAAGAGAGAGGAGAGAGAGGAGGAGAAGAGAGAGAGGAGAGAGAGAAGGAGAAGAGAGAGGAGAGAGAGAGGAGGGAGAAGAGAGAGAAGAGGATGAGGGAGAAGAGAGGGAGAGAGTGGCAGAAGAGAGGAGAGGAGAGGGAGAGAGGGAGAAGAGAAAGAGGATGAGGGAGAAGAGAGAGAGAAAGAGGAGAGAGAAAGAGGAGAGAGAAGAGAGAGGAGATGGAGAAGAGGAAGAAGAGAGAGAGAGAGGAAGGAGAGGGAGAAAGAGGGGGGAGAGGAAGAGGAGGGAGAAGAGAAGGAGAAGAGAAGAGAGAGAGAAGAGAAGGAGAAGAGAGAGGAGAGAGAGAGGAAGGAGAAGAGAGAGAAGAGGATGAGGGAGAAGAGAGGGAGAAGAGAAGAGGAAGAGAGAAGAGGGAGAAGAGAAAGAGAGGATGAGGGAGAAGAGAGGGAGAGAGTGGCAGAAGAGAGGAGAGGAGAGGGAGAAGAGAAAGAGGATGAGGGAGAAGAGAGAGAGAAAGAGGAGAGAGAAGAGAGAGGAGATGGAGAAGAGGAAGAAGAGAGAGAAGAGAGGAAGGAGAGGGAGAAAGAGAGGATGAGGGAGAAGAGAGGGAGTAAAAGAGAGGAGGGAGAAGAGAGAGAGAAAGAGGAGAGAGAGATGGAGAAAAGGAAGAAGAGAGAGGAAAGAGAGAAGAGAGAGAGAAGGAAGAGGAGGGAGAAGAGAAAGAGTAAAAGAGAGGATGGAGAAGAGAGGAGAGAGAAGAGAGCAAGGGATGAGAGAGAAGAGAGGGGGAGAAGAGATAAAGAGAGGAGGGAGAAGAGAGAGGAGAGAGAGAAAGAAGAGGGAGAAGAGAGGAGAGGAAGAATAGAGGGAGAAGAGAGAGAAAGAGGGAGAAAGAGGGAGAAAAGAGGAGAAAGGAGAGAGGGAAAAACGAGGGGAAGGAGAGAGAAAGAAAGGGGGAAGAAGAAAGGCAGAGAGAGAGAGAGAGAAAGGGAGAGAGGAGCAGGGAGAAGAGAGGACAGGGAGAGATAGAAAGAGATGGAGGGAGACGAGAGAGAAACAGAAGGTGGGAGAGATCAAGAAAAGAGACGAAAAGAAGAAAGAGAAGAGGGAGAGAGAGAAAGAAAGAGAGGGAACAAAGAGAGAAAAGGAGAGAGAAAAGAGAGAAATATACAGATAATGAACGGGTCAAATGCAGAGAATCTACAAACAAAAACCAAAAACTAAACTAACAAAACAAGTCTAAACCAGGACTAAAACAAGTCTAAACCCAGGACTAAAACAAGTCTAAAACCAGGACTAAAACAAGTCTAAACCCAGGACTAAAACAAGTCTAAACCAGGACTAAAACAAGTCTAAACCAGGACTAAAACAAGTCTAAAACCAGGACTAAAACAAGTCTAAACCCAGGACTAAAACAAGTCTAAACCAGGACTAAAACAAGTCTAAACCAGGACTAAAACAAGTCTAAAACCAGTCTAAAGGACTAAAACTAAAAGGACTAAAACAAGTCTAAAACCAGGACTAAACAAGTCTAAACCAGGACTAAAAAGTCAAGGACTAAAACAAGTCTAAAACCAGGACTAAAACAAGTCTAAACCAGGACTAAAACAAGTCTAAACCAGGACTAAAACAAGTCTAAACCAGGACTAAAACAAGTCTAAACCCAGGACTAAAACAAGTCTAAACCCAGGACTAAAACAAGTCTAAACCAGGACTAAAACAAAACCAGTCTAAACCAGGACTAAAACAAGTCTAAACCCAGGACTAAAACAAGTCTAAACCAGGACTAAAACAAGTCTAAACCAGGACTAAAACAAGTCTAAACCAGGACAGGACTAAAACAAGTCTAAACCAGGACTAAAACAAGTAAAACAAGTCTAAAAACTAAAACAGGACTAAAAACAAGTAAAACAAGTCTAAACCAGGACTAAAACAAGTCTAAACCAGGACTAAAACAAGTCTAAACCAGGACTAAAACAAGTCTAAACCAGGACTAAAACAAGTCTAAACCAGGACTAAAACAAGTCTAAACTAAAACAAGTTCTAAAACCAGGACTAAAACAAGTCTAAAACCAGTCTAAAACCAGGACTAAAACAAGTCTAAACCAGGACTAAAACAAGTCTAAACCAGGACTAAAACAAGTCTAAAACCAGGACTAAAACAAGTCTAAAACCAGGACTAAAACTAAAACCAGGACTAAAACAAGTCTAAAACCAGGACTAAAACAAGTCTAAAAAAGGACTAAAACAAGTCTAAAACCAGGACTAAAACAAGTCTAAAACCAGGACTAAAACAAGTCTAAAACCAGGACTAAAACAAGTCTAAACCAGGACTAAAAACTAAGTCTAAAACAGGACTAAAACAAGTCTAAACCAGGACTAAAACAAGTCTAAACCAGGACTAAACCAGGGAATAAAACAGGTTTTAATCAGGACTAAACCAGGTCTAAAACAAGGACTAAAACCAGGACTAAAACCAGGTATAAATCAGAATTAAAATCAGGACTAAAATCAGGTCTAAACCAGGTCTAAATGAGGTCCAAACCAGGTCTAAAACCAGGACTAAACCAATTCTAAATCAGAACTAAAATAAGGGCTGAACCAGGTCTAACCAGGACGAAAAATAAGTAAAACCAGGTCTAAACCAGATTCAACTAACAGGTCTAAACCAGTAAACCAGTCTAACCATGACTAAAACCAGGTCTAAACTAGGACTAAAACAGGACTATAAAGCAGGATTTAACTAGGTCTAAATCAGGTCTTAAACCAGTCCTAAATCGGATTAAAATCAGGTCTAAAAGAGGATTAAAACCAGATTTAAACCAGGTCTTATCAGGATAAACCAGACCTAACTAAGTATAACAGGTATAAATAGGATTAAAATCAAGTCTAAACCAGTCTAAGTCCGGTAAAACGTCTTAAACTTCCCGTTGTGAAGCAGAAACGGTGGAGCGTTGGTTTTTGCTGTCGCGTTCTTCCCTGGGCGGATAAATGAGCGTGGAAAGCTGCATTGTTTCGGGATTAAACCAGACTAACAGACTAAAACCAGGACTAAACCTAAACCAGGACTGAACCAGGTCTAAACCAGGACTAAACCAGATCTAAATTAGACTAAACTCAGGACTAATATCAGGTCAACAGGACTAATATCGAACTAAAACCAGGACTAAACCGAGACTTAAAACAGATTTAACCAGGACTAAACCGGTCTAAACCAGGTCTAAACCAGGTCTAAACCAGGCCAGACCAGGATGAAAACTATGACTAAAACCAGGTATAAACCAGGTCTAAACTGGACTAAAATTAGGACTAAAACAGGTATAAAACAGGATTTAACCAGAACTAAGCAGGATTTAACCAGGTCTAAACCAAGTCTAAATTAAGTCTAAATCAAGTCTAAACCAGGTCTAAGTCCGGTAAAACGTCTTTAAACTTCCCGTTGTGAAGCAGAAACGGTGGAGCGTGTGTTTGCCGCCGCGTTCTCTCCGTGCGGCGGATAAATGAGCGTGGAAAGCTGCAGTTGTTTCAGGGACTAAACCAGGACTAAACCAGGACTAAAACCAGGACTAAACAGGACTAAAACCAGGACTGAACCAGGACTAAAACCAGGACTGAACCAGGTCTAAATCAGGATTAAAATCAGGACTAAATGAGGATTAAAATCAGGATTAAAGCAGGATTTAACCAGGTCTAAACCAGGACTAAACCAGATCTAAATTAGGACTAAACTCAGGACTAATATCAGGTCTAAACCAGGACTAAATCTGAACTAAAACCAGGACTAAAACCAGGAATAAAACAGGATTTAACCAGGACTAACGCAGGTTCTAAACAAGGTCTAAACCAGGTATAAATCAGGATTAAATCCAGGACTAAACCAGGATTAAATCCAGACTAAACCAGAAACCAGGACTAAACCAGGACTAAAACCAGGACTGAACCAGGACTAAAACCAGGACTGAACCAGGTCTAAATCAGGACTAAATGAGGATTAAAATCAGGATTAAACCAGGATTTAACCAGGTCTAAACCAGGACTAAACCAGATCTAAATTAGGACTAAACTCAGGACTAATATCTGAACTAAAACCAGGACTAAAACCGAGACTTAAAACAGGATTTAACCAGGACTAAACCGGGTCTAAACCAGGTCTAAACCAGGTCTAAATCTGGACTAAAACCAGGTATAAAACAGAATTTAACCAGGACTAACGCAGGTCTAAACAAGGTCTAAACCAGGTATAAATCAGGATTAAATCCAGGTCTAAACTAGAACTAAAACCAGGTCTAAATCATTATTAAAATCAAGTCTAAACCAGGTCTAAGTCCGGTAAAACGTCTTTAAACTTCCCGTTGTGAAGCAGAAACGGTGGAGCGTGTGTTTGCTGCCGCGTTCTCTCCGTGCGGCGGATAAATGAGCGTGGAAAGCTGCAGTTGTTTCAGGGACTCTGGGCTCCGGACTGGGATCTGTTCCAATCACTACCTGGCAGCATGACAGTTTACCGGATGCGCGTCCAGCTAACACGCTAACAAGCTAACAGCCCTTTTGTTTGGGAGCGCTGTTAGCCCGTAATTGGACAAACAAACAGAAGTGCCAAAGTCCACGGAGCAGAGCGGAGAGGCGGGCGCGGGCGGGCGGAGGACATCTTTTATTATCGCCGTTTCGGGGTAATTACGGCGCGGGAAAAAAAACAACGACGCTCGGATAAACGATCACGCGAAAGAGCCGCGGAGTAATTAGCGCGTTAAAGGGTTCACGTCGCGCCGTTTTCTGATCCAAGTTGGAACGTTTTTGGCGTTACAGGAAAAAAAAAAAAAGGTAAAATTTTACTCGGTATAAATGTGAGTAACGCGCTTCACAATGTTTTTTTAATCTTTCCTGTTCCGTCCTGGTTTAGTCCCGGTTTTAGTCCTGGTTTAGTTCTGGTTTAGACCTAAACCAGAACTAAAACCGGGACTAAACCAGGACTAAAACCGGGACTAAACCAGGACTAAAACCGGGACTAAACCAGGACTAAAACCATGACTAAACCAGGACTAAAACCAGGACTAAACCAGGACTAAAACCATGACTAAACCAGGACTAAAACCAGGACTAAACCAGGACTAAAACCAGGACTAAACCAGGACTAAAACCAGGACTAAATGAGGATTAAAATCAGAACTAAACCAGGACTAAAACCATGACTAAACCAGGACTAAAACCATGACTAAACCAGGACTAAAACCAGGACTAAAACCAGGACTAAACCAGGACTAAAACCAGGACTAAACCAGGACTAAAACCATGACTAAACCAGGACTAAAACCAGGACTAAAACCAGGACTAAATGAGGATTAAAATCAGAACTAAACCAGGACTAAACCAGATCTAAATTAGGACTAAACTCAGGACTAATACCAGGTCTAAACCAGGACTAAAACCAGGACTAAATGAGGATTAAAATCAGAACTAAACCAGGACTAAAAAGGACTAAACAGGACTAAACCATGACTAAACCAGGACTAAAACCATGACTAAACCAGGACTAAAACCAGGACTAAACCAGGACTAAAACCAGGACTAAAACCAGGACTAAACCAGGACTAAAACCAGGACTAAACCAGGACTAAAACCAGGACTAAATGAGGATTAAAATCAGAACTAAACCAGGACTAAAACCATGACTAAACCAGGACTAAAACCATGACTAAACCAGGACTAAAACCATGACTAAAACCAGGACTAAACCAGGACTAAAACCAGGACTAAAACCAGGACTAAACCAGGACTAAAACCAGGACTAAACCAGCACTAAAACCAGGACTAAAACCATGACTAAACCAGGACTAAAACCAGGACTAAACCAGGACTAAAACCAGGACTAAATGAGGATTAAAATCAGAACTAAACCAGGACTAAACCAGATCTAAATTAGGACTAAACTCAGGACTAATACCAGGTCTAAACCAGGACTAAAAACCAGGACTAAATGAGGATTAAAATCAGAACTAAACCAGGACTAAAACCATGACTAAACCAGGACTAAAACCAGGACTAAATGAGGATTAAAATCAGAACTAAACCAGGACTAAAACCATGACTAAACCAGGACTAAAACCAGGACTAAAACCAGGACTAAAACCAGGACTAAACCAGGACATCTTTTATTATCGGCGTTTCGGGGTAATTACGGCGCGGGAAAAAAACAACGACACTCGGATAAACGATCACGCGAAAGAGCCGCGGAGTAATTAGCGCGTTAAAGGGTTCACGTCGCGCCGTTTTCTGATCCAAGTTGGAACGTTTTTGGCGTTACAGGAAAAAAAAAAAAAAAAGGTAAAATTTTACTCGGTATAAATGTGAGTAACGCGCTTCACAATGTTTTTTTAATCTTTCCTGTTCCGTCCTGGTTTAGTCCCGGTTTTAGTCCTGGTTTAGTTCTGGTTTAGACCTAAACCAGAACTAAAACCGGGACTAAACCAGGACTAAAACCGGGACTAAACCAGGACTAAAACCATGACTAAACCAGGACTAAAACCAGGACTAAACCAGGACTAAAACCAGGACTAAATGAGGATTAAAATCAGAACTAAACCAGGACTAAACCAGATCAAAACCAGATCTAAATTAGGACTACACTCAGGACTAATACCAGGTCTAAACCAGGACTAAAATCAGAACTAAAACCAGGACTAAAACCAAGACTTAAAACAGGATTTAACCAGGACTAAAACAAGGACTAAACCAAGACTAAAACAGGATTTAACCAGGACTAAACCGGGTCTAAACCAGGTATAAACCAGGCCAGAACCAGGACGAAAACCATGACTAAAACCAGGTCTAAACCAGGACTAAATCAGGATTAAAATCAGGACTAAAACCAGGTCTAAACTAGGAATAAAACCTGGGAAACCCGGGAAAAAAATGACGACGCTCGGATAAACGATCACGTGACTGAGCCGCGGAGTAATTAGCGCGTTAAAGTTTTCACGTCGCGCCGTTTTTCCTGATCTAAGATGTAAACATTTCCTCGTCACGAACAGTTTTGGGAGTAACAAAAGTAAAAAATTAAAGTAAAACGTTAAATTACTGTGATGCGTTGCTTTTTGGTGTAACGCAGTAAATGTGGAGTTTTACACGGGAACATTTTTAAACATACTTTTTATACATTTATACAAATGTCAGTAACGCGCGTCACAATGTTTTTTTTAACCTGTTCTGGTTCAGTGCCGGTTTAGTCCTGGTTTAGTCCCAGTTTAGACCCAGTTTAGTCCTGGTTCAGACCTGGTTTAGACCTGGTTTTAGTCCTGATTTTAATCTTGATTTAGTCCTGGTTTAGACCTGGTTCAGTCCTGGTTTAGTCCTGGTTCAGACCTGGTTTAGTCCTGGTTTAGACCTGGTTTAGACCTGGTTTAGTCCTGGTTTAGTCCTGGTTCAGTCCTGAGTCCTGGTTTTAGTCCTGGTTTAGACCTGGTTTAGTCCTGGTTTAGTCCTGGTTTAGACCTGGTTTTAGACCTGGTTTAGTCCTGGTTTAGTCCTGGTTTAGACCTGGTTTAGTCCTGGTTTAGACCTGGTTTAGTCCTGGTTTAGACCTCCTGGTTTAGACCTGGTTTAGTCCTGGTTTAGTCCTGGTTTAGTCCTGGTTTAGACCTTGGTTTAGTCCTGGTTTAGACCTGGTTTAGTCCTGGTTTAGACCTGGTTTCAGACCTGGTTTAGTCCTGGTTTAGTCCTGGTTTAGACCCAGTTTAGACCCAGTTTAGACCCAGTTTAGACCTGGTTCAGTCCTGGTTTAGACCCAGTTTAGACCCAGTTTAGACCTGGTTCAGTCCTGGTTTAGACCCAGTTTAGACCCAGTTTAGACCCAGTTTAGACCTGGTTTAGTCCTGGTTTAGACCCAGTTTAGACCTGGTTTAGACCCAGTTTAGACCCAGTTTAGACCTGGTTTAGACCCAGTTTAGACCTTTAGACCTTTAGGTTTAGACCCAGTTTAGACCCAGTTTAGACCCAGTTTAGACCTGGTTTAGTTTAGACCCAGTTTAGACCCAGTTTAGACCTGACCTGGTTTAGTTTAGTCCTGGCCAGTTTACCCAGTTTACCTGGTTTAGTCCTGTCTCAAATCTCACAAGAGTCAATATTTGCGTAACATCGGACCTTTAATAACGTTTTTTTTTTTTTTTTTTTTTTGCGTATCAATTCCAAACATCTGAGTCTAAGCTCGAGTCTGTAACTTTTCTCCAAACTGCAAACTAAAGGAGAGAGGAGGGATTTAATTGTCATGATCTCAAAGCGCCAAATGAGCCTCTTGCAGATTTCTTGTGGTTTTCTTACACAAAGCCGTACAGCGTGAGTCTCCTCCGCTCATAATTGAGACGGAGGATTCACAGCGGCGCCTCCGTCTCTCACTGTAATGTCTGTTTCCTGTTAGAACAATGAACTCGCAAACTCTCGCCGAGCTCCAAAACCAAACACTGCGGCTAAAAATATATTCTCAATGTCCTTTACTACAAAAAAAAAAATGTACTTTTTTGAGCTTTTAGTCGTGTTTTAATGTCGTTAATGTCGTCAAAAACAGACCTGAAGTTGTGTTTTGTTTCATTCACACGTCTGATTAACCTTTTATTATTATGAGTCTGTTTACATCTCCAAAGCTCAAAATGCTCTGTTCCACCTTGTGATGTCATAAAGTGGTAGTTTTCAAGTTTCAACAACTCATTTGACCTTTAGTTCAGTTGAGATCGGCAATTCCAGGGCTGAAACTAGGAGGACTGAAACCAGGACTAAACCAGGACTGAACCAGAGGACTGAACCAGGACTGAACCAGGACTGAACCAGGACTGAACCAGGACTGAACCAAGACTAGACCAGGTCGAAACCAGGTCAAAACCAGAGCTGAACCAAGACTGAATCAGCACTAAACTAGGTCTAAACTAGGACTGAACTGAGGACTGAACCTGGATTAAACGAGGTCTTAAGCAGATCTAGACCAGGTCTAAACCAGGACTAAGGCAGTACCAAACCACATACAGGACTAATCTTGGACTAGGACTTGGACTCTAGAACTGCAGGGAACCGAGAGAACCTCAAGCCTCAAACAGGGTGTCCACAAAGTGCTATATTTTAAGTTTCACTTTCGTTTTTGATGCTATTTCTGCTGCATCGCATCAGGTTTGTGAAGTTGTAGTACAGTTTTGTATCACGTTTTTGTTTATTTACGGAGGATAGTCGTGTGGGAGCATGGATGACGTAGGCTTCTACAGCAGAAAAATCCCCTTGGCCGAGACAGGATTTTTCTCACAGAGAAATCACAAACTTTTCATGCGTACGTGTGCCTGCGGGAGAAAAGAGCAGTGCCGCACATGCTCAATCGACCCGGAGCCACCGGAAGAACCTCTCCGGGCTAAAGGCGAATCTGGAGTCATGCGCCACTGAGCTCGGCCCATTGACTTGAATGGGCGGCCACTGAGGAACTACTCTTGCCTTTTTACTTCTAAAGAGCGCCTCCAACTGGATTCACAGCGCTGTTTCGTGGACTGGATGTCAATATTTGCGAAGGACAATTTCTAAAGCTATATATATATATATATATATATATATATATATATATATATATATATATAGGACAACCAGGACAAAAACCAGGACTATACCAGCACAAAAACCAGGACAAAAACCAGGACTACACCAGGACAAAAACCAGGACTGAACCAGGACAAAAACCAGGACTGAACCAGGACAAAAACCAGGACTGAACCAGGATTAAACCAGGACTGAACCAGAACTAAACCAGAGCTGAATCAGGTCTCAACCAGGACTAAAACCAGGGAGTAAACCAGGACTAAACCAGGACAAAAACCAGGACTTCACCTGGTCTAAACCAGGACTCAACCAGGACTAAACCAGAACTCAACCAGGACGAAAGCAAAACCAGGACTAAACCAGGACTCAGTCAGGACCAAAACAAAACCAGGACCTGAACCAGGACCAAAACAAGGAATAAACCAGGACTAAACCAGGACTGATCCAGAAAAAAAAAAAAAAACAATACTTCACCAGGTTTAAACCAGGACTAAACCAGGACCAAAACTAAACCAGGACGAAACCAGGATCAAACAAGAACCAAGGATGTAAACAGACACACGTGAGGAACTACTCCGGCCTTTTTACTTTTAAAGAATGCCTCAAACTAGATTCACGGCGCTGTTTTATCGACTTGGATCATAATTTGCCATTTTCCGAGTTTGTCCATCTCTTCTCTGCCCCTGAGGCTCTGATTTATGTTTTTTTTTCCGTAGCTTTTCCGATGTTTGGTGATTATGACACATGCTGAAACAGTTTAGAATCACACTGACACCCGACTTTTAGACACAAAGCAGCCAAAATCGTGCAAATTCTCCTGCAGCGGAGGCAAACATACAGTATTTTTTTTCTGTTAATCTGACGTAAAACCTAAAACAAAGAGTGAATTTAGTGTATAATTAGTTCCTTTTATTCTGCGTTATAAAAACCGGGCCCTT
The DNA here is from genome assembly GCF_026225935.1 of Boleophthalmus pectinirostris. Classification (NCBI taxonomy): domain Eukaryota; kingdom Metazoa; phylum Chordata; class Actinopteri; order Gobiiformes; family Gobiidae; genus Boleophthalmus; species Boleophthalmus pectinirostris. Next base: position 3,563,707 of record NW_026571070.1, read on the forward strand.
TGCTCTCGTACGAACGCGCTCGTCAGAAGATAACGCCGGATTCGCCGCCGTAACGTCTCACATTCAATAACAGAGCGGTAGTATTCTTCGACGTCCGGATTGTGTTTTTTTTATTCTTTTGTCGCCGCTGATAAGGCGCCGCGGAAATCCAAATGAGGTTAATTCGGATGCCCTCCCCCCGGATCTGAGGCTCGGGAGGTGTAACTGCACGGCTCGCTGGATGAATTATGAAACGGCCGCAGTTTGAGATCGAGATAAAGAAGATACCGTTTCAAATCCTTCTTCAAATTAGCCGGGTTATGTTTTATTCAGCGCCCGGAGCTTAATGAGACGGCTCTGAGGTAACGGCCGAGCACACTCGCGGAAAATACAGGTTTCTACGACGGTACATATTGATGCTTCGCAGTGGGGGGAGGGGGGGTGCTCTACCTGTACGTATACGGCGGAATGTTAAGCAGTTACCACGGCGAGAGACTTTTCACATTGCAGAAACTCGGCCACAAAAAGGTGAATCGTGTAGCTTTTCTTTTCTGGTGGACGGTCTGAGATGTTGTCGCTTTGTCCGGCTTTTTTTTTTTTTAACCTTTCTGTCGTCATGGAAACCGAACCAGACTAAAGTCGCGGGTCGGATCTGCGGAGAGGCGATCCCGCTCACAGTCAAAATATCTGTTTTTTTGTAAGAATTCCTGAGCTATAAAACCACCTGTAACTGAGTAACGTGGAGCTGTTTAATGTCAACATATTGATGCTTCGCAGTGGGGGGGGGTGCTCTACGTGTATGTGTATGGCGGAATGTGAAGCAGTTACCACGGTGAGAGAGTTTGCACATTGTAGAAATCGACAAACTCGGCTACGAAAAGGTGAATCGTGTGTTTTTTCTTTTTAGGTGAAGGGTTTGACAAAAAAACAAAACGCTCTTCTCTGCGGAGATGTTGTTGCCTTGTCCGGCTTTTTATACGTTTCTATCGTCATGGAAACCGAACCAGACCAAGCTGCGGGTCAGATCTGTGGAGAGGCGACCCTGCTCACAGTCAGAACGTCTGTTTTTCTAAGAATTCCTGAGCTATAAAACCACCTGTACTCGAGTAAATGTAACATAGAGCTGTTTCATGTCAACATATTGATGCTTCGCAGTGGAGGGTGCTCTACATGTATGTGTACGGTGGAATGTTAAGCGGTTACCACAGTGAGAGAGTTTGCACATTGCAGAAATTGTCAAACTCGGCCACAAAAAGGTGAATCGTGTAGCTTTTCTTTTCTGGTGGAGGCTCCAAAAAAAACAATGCTCTTCCCCGCGGAGACGTTGTTGCTCTGTCTGGCTTTTTATACCTTTCTGTCGTCATGGAAACCAAACCAGACCAAAGTCGCGGGTCGGATCTGCGGAGAGGCGACCCCGCTCACAGTCAAAATATCTGCTTTTTTGTAAGAATTCCTGAGCTATAAAACCACCTGTAATTGGTTAAACGTAATGTGGAGATGTTTAATGTCACACTGTGGAACATTCCAGGCAGAGCAATGACGTATCCATAGAAACAAGCAGGTGACGGACCCTCAACTCGAAAAAATACAGAGTGCACCTTTAAGATTGCCTCAAGAAAAAATAAAAAATGGATTAAGGCTACGTTTACACAGAGACGGGTGTGATGAGAAACAAATATTTTATTTATTTATTTTAGGGCCGGGCACGTTAACGCGTTAACTTTGCATTAACTAATTAACGCCGACAATTATTTTAATGCCATTAACGCAGCATCTATTATTTGTTTATTTATTTTATTGTAAATGTCTGTTTCTGACTTTTATTTTGAAAAAGTCCACCGTGAGTGTTTCTTTAAGTTTGACGTCTTTTCTTTACACTTTTTTCACTTTTTTCTGACCACGTGAGATGCAACATGTCCGAGCCTCCGTGAGCCGCGGGTCGGCCGCTCGGCCGCGGGCTCGGCCGGGGCTCGGCCGGCCGCGGGTCTCGGCCGCGGGCTCGGCGCGGCTGGCCAGATCAGATCAGCCGTGCACTCTGAGCTTGTTTGTTTAGTTCAGCGCTGCAGGGGGAGTCACTGATTTACCCAGATACCACTGGAAGAAAAACTGTGATTGGTCCATTTCCGTTCCATTATATTAACCCTTTGTTTCCCAATAAATACCAGTCCAAGTTTATAACAGTGATCTAGAAATTATTACTAGTGTTGTGTTTATTACTCAAGGCATAAAAATACTGAATAAATATATCAGTAGTACAAAAGTCCATTCCATATTTTTTCTTGAGCCTTCAGAAACCTTGAAGACTCTGAGGTTCCCCTGAAATGTTTGGCTCTTTTATTTACATTTCCAATAAAAGTCACTATACTCTACTTTTTAATTCATTAATTGGATTAATCGCGATTAAATTTTTTAAATTTTTGCCCAGCCCTAATGTATTTATTTATTTAATAGGGACAGTACCTAGTCTGTAAAAAGCGCTAAATAAATAAAAGACTTATTTAGTTACTGCGATGTCGGACTGAACCAGGACTGAATCAGGACTGGGACCGAGAATTGGACTGAGACGGAGACCAGGCTGGGACCAGACCGAGACCAGACCGGAGGCTCAGAGCCCACGGCAGGACTGAAGCTGAGGCTCAGACCCTGCGAAGGCTCGGAGTCAAAGCTTGGAGTCCACTCTGGTCTGGTCCCGGACTGTATGTGGTGCAAGAGTCCAGCACCGCAGTTTTGGAGCCAAATAATGGGGCGGGTTAAAAACGACTCACATTGCGACAGGTTTGTGAAGTTGTAGTGTGAAATGTTTTCGTGCTCGTGCGTTCGTTCACTTGTGGCGAGTCTCGTGTGGGAGCGTGGGACCGAGCGCTGAAGTTGGAGCGTTTTGCCAGTGACATTATCATTTCAGAAAGACTCCATTTGCTTAAAGCCTCGTGGGAAAGATTTGGCGTGCGCGCGTGTCTTTTGTCTCTGATCGTCTGCCCACTCCGCGATTGGCGCCGCGTCCGGAGGCGTCCGAATGGCACCACATGGCAGCGCTCTGCGGGCACGTGCCGCCTCGTGCCAACACGCGCCAACTGCACCAACCAACGCCGCGACCGAGAGATCTGCCTCCTCTGATTGTTCACATAACAACACGCACTTTATACAAGAGGGAGAAGAGAGAGAGAGGAGGAGAGGAGAGATGAAAGGAGGAGGAGAGGAGAGAGAAAGGAGGAGGAGAGGAGAGAAAAAGAGAGAAGAGGACAAGAGAAGGAAAAGCCAGAGGAGGAGGAGAGGAGTCTTAGGAGGAAGAGAAGAGAAGGAGAGAGGAGGAAAGGAGTCATAGGAGGAGAAAGGGAGGAGAAGAAGAGAGAGGAGAAGAAGAAATGAGTCAAGAGAGGAGGAAAGGAGTCACAGGAAGAGGAAGCGGAAGGGAGGAGAGGAAGAGAATAGAAGGAGAGAGGAGGAAAGGAAGAAAGGAGTCATAGGAGGAGGAAGGGAGGAGAAGAGTTATAGTAGGAGAAAGGAGGAGGAGAAGAGAGGAAGAAAGGAGTCATAGGAGGAAGAGGACGGAGAGTAGAGAGGAGGAGAAGAGTCATATGACTTATATAACTTTTTTTTTTTAATTGCAGATTTTCAGATACAAACAAAAACGGCGCCTTATGAAAGTTTCCACTTCACATGAAAATAAAATAAATGCATAATGCAGTTCTGGTTTTAGTTCTGGTTTTGGTTTAGTTCTGGTTTAGTTCTGGTTTTGGTTTAGTTCTGGTTTAGTTCTGGTTTTAGTTCTGGTTTTGGTTTAGTTCTGGTTTTAGTTCTGGTTTTGGTTTAGTTCTGGTTTAGTTCTGGTTTTAGTTTTAATTCTGACTCAAGTTTTAGTCCTGGTTTAGATCTGGTTTATTCCTGGTTTTACTTCTGGCTTAGTCCTTGCTTTAGTCCTGGTTTTAGTCCTGGTTTTAGTTCTGGTTTCTGTTTTGGTTTAGACCTGGTTTAGTCCAGGTTTTAGTCCTGGTTTTAGTCCTGATTCTAGTTCTACTTTCACCTTTTAAATATTAAACCCGAGTTTGTTTTAGCATCTACTAATGAAAATCCGCTATAGTCAAATGGGAAACTCCAACACTCGGAGACAAAGAGAAGAAGTCCTGGTGTAGTCTTGGTTTAGACCCGGTTTAAACCTGGTTTAGTCCTGGTTTACTCCTGGTTTTAGTTCTAATTAAATTTTTGTTCTGGTTTAGGTTTTAGTTCTGTTTAAGTCCTGGTTTAGACTTGGTTTAGTCCTGGTTTAGTCCTGGTTTTAGTTCTGGGTTTTAGTTTTAGTTCTGGTTTAAGTTTTAGTTCTGGTTTTAGTTTTAATTGTGGTTTAATTTTTAGTTCTGAGTTTAGTCCTGGTTTTACTCCTTGTTTAGACCTGGTTTAGTCCTGGTTTAGTCCTGGTTTTAGTTCTGGGTTTTAGTTTTAGTTCTGGTTTAAGTTTTAGTTCTGAGTTTAGTTCTGGTTTAGTCCTGGTTTTAATCCTGTTTTCGGTTTAGTTCCTGGTTTCAGTTCTGGTTTAGTTTTAATTCTGGTTTTAGTCCTTTTTTGAGTTTTTTAGTTCTGGGTTTTAAAGTTTAGTTCTGGTTTTAGTTTTAATTTCTGGTTTAATTTTAGTTCTGAGTTTAGTCCTGGTTTTACTCTTGTTTAGTCCTGGTTTAGTCCTGGTTTAGTTTTTTTCTGGTTTAAGTTTTCGTCCTGGTTTTGGTTCTTTTAAGTTTAGTTCTGGTTTTAGTTTTAATTCTGGTTTAATTTTTAGTTCTGAGTTTAGTCCTGGTTTTACTCCTTGTTTAGACCTGGTTTAGTCCTGGTTTAGTCCTGGTTTTAGTTCTGGTTTTAGTCCTAGTTTAGACCTGGTTTAGTCCTGGTTTAGTCCTGGTTCTAGTTCTACTTTCACCTTTTGAAACATGAAACTCGAGTTTGTTTTTAGCGTCTAATGATGAAAATCCGCTACAGTCAAACGGGAAACTCCAACAGTCGGAGACAGACAAAGAGAAGAAGTCCTGGTGTAGTCTTGGTTTAGACCTGGTTTAGTCCTGGTTTACTCCTGGTTTACTCCTGGTTTTAGTTCAAATTAAATTTTAGTTCTGGTTTAGTCCTGATTTTAGTTCTGGTTTAGGTTTTAGTTCTGTTTTAGTTCTGGTTTAGTCCTGATTTTAGTTCTGGTTTAGACTTGGTTTAGTCCTGGTTTTAGTTCTTGGTTTTAGTTTCATTTCTGGTTTAAGTTTTAGTCCTGGTTTTAGTTTTAATTCTGGTTTAAGTTTTAGTTCTGGTTTAATCCTGGTTTTGTCCTGACTTTGTCCTGGTTTTAGTCCTGGTTTTAATTCTGGTTTAAGTTTTCGTCCTGGTTTTAATTCTGGTTTAAGTTTTCGTCCTGGTTTTGGTTCTGTTTTAAGTTTTAGTTCTGGTTTTAGTTTTAATTCTGGTTTAATTTTTAGTTCTGAGTTTAGTCCTGGTTTTACTCCTTGTTTAGTTCTGGTTTAGTCCTGGTTTTAGTTCTGGTTTTAGTCCTAGTTTAGACCTGGTTTAGTTCTGGTTTTAGTCCTGGTTCTAGTTCTACTTTCACCTTCTGAAACATGAAACTCGAGTTTGTTTTTAGTGTCTAATGATGAAAATCCGCTACAGTCAAACGGGAAACTCCAACAGTCGGAGACAGACGCGGATTTTTGGAAGAATTCTGCGTCCAGATGGATTTTCAATGGTGCAATAAACTTACATATGCAGAGCTACTAAAGTGTCCCCCTCCAATCGCGAGAAAAAACAAATAAGCCGACAGATGCGATCTCACTCCGGGCTAATCCTGCACTTCGGACCATATGAAAACATTATCGATTCTGTCTGTGCAGCACCTCGGTCCAGTGCCTTTTGTGCTTTGACGGAGTTTTTATAATTTTTTTTTTGAGTCTGATTGCGTATGCGCGCCGTAAACTTTGAGACTTTGAAGGTAGTTTTTCTTTTTTTTTTTTTCGGCGGGGGGAGCTCTGCGGGTCGGAGAGTCAAACCGCGGCTCGCTGCTGGGTCAGGAGCCGTCAACAAACCCGGCGCGCGTTTCCATATCGCAGCAGCCGGAAAAGAGGAATAAAAAAGAAACATGCGAGTAGGATTCGTTCATTTGTTTTTCTAAATAAAAGCAAAAATAAGAAAAAAATTTAAATAAAAAAAATGCTATTTTCTTTATTATTTGTCTCCAAAACCAAATTGAATCTGGACTAAACCAGGACTAAACCAGGTCCGGGACCATTATCAGGACTGGGACCAGGACCAGACCAGAACTGAGGCCGGACCAGGACCAGACCGTGATTGAGAACGGGACTGAGACTGGGGTCAGACCGGGACCAGACAGGGACTGAGACCATGATTGAGACCAGGGCCAGGTGTCACTGGAGCCCCTCCCTGGAGCCAGGTCTGGGGTGGGAGCTCGACAGCGAGCGCCTGGTGGCCGGGTCTTCTCCCACAGGGCCCAGCGGGGAACAGCTGTAAGGAGTGACATGGGGCCGCCCTTCCATGGACCCACCACCTGCAGGAGGAGCCATATGGGGCCGGTGCAAGAAGATCTGGGCGGTGGTCGAAGGCGGGTCCTCGATGACCAGATCTCTGGACATGGAGACTGTGGGGACATGGACTGTCGCCTCACTGGGGGAAGGAGCCTGAGCTTGTGCGGGAGGTTGAGTGTTTCCAACTACATACAGTCGGCCTCATCTCCACGCACAGTTGGGCTCAACTCCTTGAGTCGGGTTCCAGACTCCTCCAACACCTCAGGGTCTCCTCGGAGGAGCTGGAGGAAGTGTCTGGGGTGAGGGAAGTCTGGGAGACCCTGCTTAAACTGCTGCCCCCGCGACCCGGCCCAGGAGCAGAAGAAACTGGATGGATGGCGAGTTTCATTGTTGACAAAAGCGCGCGTTGCATGCTGGGAATTATTTTGGTCGGCGGCAATAAAAACTAATTCAACATGACGGACGGAGCGAGAAAACACGTAAAGGGTATTGATCCCGGTTATTTATCCACTCTAACGGCAGAGGACCCAAGACCATTTGACCAGAAATTGGTCATAAGCATCGACGGACGACAAATCACCCTTTTCAACCCCGACAAAAGGTGGAACAAACCAAATTTCTGGTCAGAAACTCCAACTACCTGGACAAATATTCACTTGGGCGACATCCACAATGACTTGGTGGAAACTCCTGGGCCATTCACAGCAGAAAAGATGAAAACCTCCAAGAGTCTCGATGTGTTGTTGAACTTGTTGGAGTCCACGGTTTGTTAGACTTCTACGTTTGCTCTGCGGATGTTTGAAAGTCGTTTAATTCACCGTTAGTGGTTCTTTTCACAAAAGACATTTTCCTTCTTCCGTGCTTCTATTTGTGCATCCGATAATGCAGCAGGAATTTACCATTATCGGGGAGAAATACGCGAGGTTACGCACTGTGTTTGACGCTACCGTGTTTCTTGCCTCCGACCAAAATATTTCCCAGCAGCAACACGGACTTTTAATAACAACGATGTCAGCTGAAACTGAACACAGAAGTGTGTGGTTAGCATGTTAGTTGTCGTTATCGTTCATAGTTATTGAACAGTAGATCTCGCCTCGACGACCTCTGTTTATTGGAATGTATGAGTCAGCAAAGCCGCCATCTTGGTACAGAGTAACACTGTGTAAGTGAATGAACATCAAGTCGGGACAAGGCGAGATCAGTGTTTCCCACAGACCAAGAAGCATTTTTGTAGTCCTGGTTTAGATCTGGTTTAGACCTGGTTTAGACCTGGTTTAGACCTGGTTCAGTCCGTATGCAGCGCAAAAGTCCAACATCTTCTACTGTGAAAAAACTTTGGTCAAATGACGTTTAGATCATGGAGTTCCAGTACAAGTCTTTGCGGCCACTATGCTCCTGTCTTGCCTAATCTGTGCTCCTGTCTCTGCTCCTGCCCTTGTCCTGCTCCTGTCTCTGCTCCTGTCTGTGCTCCTGTCTCCTCCTGTCTCTGCTGTCTGCTCCTGTCTGCTCCTGTCTCTGCTCCTCTGTCTCGTCTCTGCTCTCCTGTCTTGTCTCTGCTCCTGTCTGTGCTCCTCTGTCTGTCTCCTGTCTCTGCTCCCTCTGCTCCTGTCTCTGCTCCTGTCTGTGCTCCTGTCCTCTGTCCTCTGTCTCTGTCCTCTCTGCTTCCTGTCTGTGCTCCTGTCTCTGCTCCTGTCTCTGCTCCTGTCTCTGCTCCTGTCTGTGCTCCTGTCTCTGCTCCTGTCTCTCTGTCTCGTCTCTGCTCCTGTCTCTGCTCCTCCTGTCTCTGCTCCTGTCTGTGCTCCTGTCTGCTCCTGCTTGTCTCTGCTCCTGTGTCTCTGCTCCTGTCTCTCCTGTCTCTCTCCTGCTCTCTCTCCTGTTCCTGTCTCTGTCTCTGTCTCTGCTCCTGTCTCTGCTCCTGTCCTGCTTCTCTGCTCCTGTCTTCTGCTCCTGTCTCTGCTCCTGTCTCTGCTCCTGTCTCTGCTCCCTGTCTCTGTCTCTGCTCCTGTCTCCTCCTTGTCTCTCCTGCTCTCTCCTGTCTCTGCTCCTGTCTCTGTCTCTCTGCTCCTCTCTCTGTCTCCTGTCTCTGCTCTCTCTGCTCCTGTCTTCTCCTGCTCTGCTCTGTCTGTCTCCTGCCTGTCTCTCTCTGCTGCCCTGTCTCTGTCTGTCTGCTCTGTCTGTTCCTGTCTGTGCCTGCTGTCTGCCTCTTGTCTCCTGTCTCTCTCCTGTCCTCCTGTCTCTCTGCTCCTGTCTCTGCTCCTGTCTCTCTCTCTTCTCTGTCTCTGCTCCCTGCTGCTCCTGTCTCTGCTGCTCTGTCTCTGCTCCTCCTTCTCTGCTCCTGTCTCTGCTCTGTCTTCTGTCTCTGCTGCTCCTGTCTCTGCTCCTGTCTCTCTGCTCCTCTCTCTCCTGTCTCTGCTCCTGTCTGTGCTCCTGTCTCTCCTGTCTCCTGTCTCTGCTCCTGTCTCTGCCCTGTCTCTCTCCTGTCTCCTCCTTGTCCTGCTCTGCTCTCTCTGCTTCCTTCCCTGTCTCTGTCTCTGCCTCCTGTCTCTCTCTCCTGTCTCTGCTCCTGTCTCTTCTCCTGTCTCGCTCCTGTCTCTGCTCCTGTCTCTGCTCCTGTCTCTCCTGTCTCTGTCTCTCTGTCTCCTCCTCTCTTGTCTCTTCTCCTGTCCTGTCCTGTCTCTCCTGTCTCTGCTCCTGTCTGCTCCTGTCTCTCCTCTCTGTCTCTGCTCCTGTCTCTGCTCCTGTCTCTGCTCCTGCCTCTTCTGTACATTGTTAATATTTCATCGTTCACCTCACACCATCTCCATAATCAGCAACTTTGTCTTTCGCTCCACGTCCTCTGCTGCTGCTGCCGCCGTTTGGTCAGAGCGTCAGATTTTCTCTGTGCGGGTCAGAGGAAGTCCACCCTCTGCAAAGATTAAAAACAAACACAACCAAGTTCAATTTGGAGTTAATTTTTTATTTTAAATCAACATTTCAATTTTAAAATCTGGTATTACACAAAACTGAGGATTCTGAGCTTGGACCTGGACTTGTGTTTTGTTTCGTTCACACATGTTTGAGTCACTCTTTATTATGAGTCTGTTTACATCTCCAAAGCTCAAAACGCTCTGTTCCACCTTGTGATGTCATGAAGTGTTTCGTTTTCAAGTTCATGGCTTCATTTTTACCTTTAGTTCAGTAAAGATCAGCAACTCCAGGCTGAAATATCCAGATTTCTGTGTCCCTGTCTCTGCTCCTGTCTCTGCCCCTGTCCCTGTCTCTGTCTCTGTCTCTGTCTCTCCTGTCCCTGTCTGTCTCCTGTCTGTGTCCTGTCTCTGCCCCTGTCTCCCTCTGTCTCTGCTCCTGTCTGTGCCCCTGTCTCTGCTCCTGTCTTCCCTGTCTCTGCTCCTGTCTGTGTCTGTCTCCTGTCTTCTGTCCCTGTCTGTGCCTGTCTCTGTCCTGTTCTGCTCCTGTCTCTGTCCCTGTCCTCCTGTCTCTGTCCCTGTCTGCTTCCTGTCCTTGTCTCATGCCCTGTCTGTGCCCCTGTCTTTACCCCTGTCTTTGCCC